>NC_142173.1:41823471-41893992 GCF_029865625.1 Vigna umbellata
ACTTCGTCAACTTCGTTCACTTTGTCAACTTCGTTCACTTCGTCCACTTTGTCCACTTCGTGCACTTCCTCTACTTCCTCCATTTCCTCCACTTCACCACTTCGTGCGCTTCGTCCACTTCGTCAACTTCGTCAACTATGTCCACTTCGTTCACTTGTCCACTTCGTCCACCTTCTCCACTTCCTCCACTTCCTCCACTTCGTTAACTTCCTCCTCTTCCTCCACTTCTTCACTTCCTCCACTTCCTCCACTTGCTCCACTTCCCACTTCCTCCTCTTCCTCCAGTTCATCCACTTCCTCCACTTCGTCCAGTTCCTCCACTTCCTCCACTTCGTCAACTTCTTCAACTTCGTCATCTTCGTCAACTTCGTCCACTTTCTCCACTTCCTGCACTTTGTGAACTTCGTCCACTTCCTTCACTTCCTTCACTTTCCTCCATTTCTCCACTTCCTCCACTTCGTCCACTTCCTCGAGTTCCTCCACTTCTTCCACTTCGTCCTCTTCCTCCACTTCGTCCACTCGTCCACTTCGTCAACTTTCTCCACTTAGTCAACTTCTTCCACTTCGTCCACTTCGTCAACTCGTCAACCTCGTCAACTCGTCAACTTCATCAACTTCGTTAACTTCGTCAACTTAGTCAACTTCGTCCACTTGTTCCACTTCGTCCGCTTCGTGCACTTCCTCTACTTCCTCCACTTCCACCACTTCGTACGCTTCATCCACTTCGTCAACTTCGTTAACTTCGCAACTTTGTCCACTTCGTTCACTTCGTCCATTCGTCCACCTTCTCACTTCCTCCACTTGCTCCATTTCCTCCACTTCCTCCACTTCGTTAACTTCCTCCTCTTCCTCCACTTCCTCCACTTCCTTCACTTGCTCTACTTCCTCCACTTCCTCCACTTCATCCACTTCCTCCACTTCCTCCACTTCGTCCGCTTCCTCCACTTCCTCGACTTCCTCCACTTCCTCCACTTCATCCACTTCCTCCACTTCCTCCACTCCTCCTTCGTCCGCTTCCTCCACTTCCTCGATTTCCTCCACTTCGTCAACTTCTTCAACTTCGTCATCTTCGTCAAGTTCGTCCACTTCCTCCACTTCGTCAACTCATCCACTTATTCCACTTCCTCACTTCCTCTACTTCCTCCACTTCTTCCACTTCCTCCACTTCACCACTTCCTCCAGTTCGTCCACTTCCTCCAGTTCGTCCACTTCCTCCACTTCCTCCACTTCGTCCACTTCTTCAACATCGTAAACTTCGTCCACTGCGTGGACTTCGTCCGCTTCCTCCAATTCCTCCACTTCTTCCACTTCGTCCCCTTTCAACATCGTCAAGTTCGTCCACTTCATCAACTCTTCAACTTCGTCAACTTCGTCCTCTTCCTCTACTTCGTCACCTTCCTCCACTTCGTCAACTTCATCAACATCCTCCACTTCGTCAACTTCGTCCACTTTGTCAACTTCTTCCACTTCGTCCACTTCGTCCACTTCGTCAACTTCGTCCACTTCGTCAACTTCGTCCACTTCGTCAACTTCGTCAACCTCGTCCACTTTGTTCACTTCGTCATATTCGTCCGCTTCCTCCACATCGTGCACTTCCTCTACTTCCTCCACTCCTCCACTTTCCCCACTTCGTCCGCTTCGTCCACTTCGACGACTTTATCCACTTCGTTCACTTCGTCCACTTTGTCCACTTCCTCTACTTCCTCCACTTCCTCCACTTCGTCAACTTCCTCCGCTTCCTCCACTTCCTCCACTTCGTCCACTTCGTCAACATCTTCAACATCGTCAACTTCTCCACTTCGTCAACTTCTTCCACTTCGTTAACTTCGTCAACTTCGTCAACTTCGTCCACTTTGTCAACTTCGTCAACTTCGTCAACTTCGTCCACTTGGTCAACCTCGTCAACTTCGTCAACTTCGTCCACTTCTTCCACTTCGTCCACTTTGTGCACTTCCTCTACTTCCTCCACTTCCTCCACTTCCACCACTTCGTGCGCTTCGTCAACTTCGTCAACTTCGTCAACTTCGTCCACTTTGTCAACTTCCACCACTTTGTTCACTTCGTGCACCTTCTCCACTTCCTCGACTTGCTCCACTTCCTCCACTTCGTCAACTTCCTCCTCTTCCTCCACTTCCTCCACTTCCTCCACTTCCTCCTCTTCCTCCACTTCCTCCACTTCCTCCACTTCCTCCACTTCCTCCACTTCATCCACTTCCTCCACTTCGTCCGCTTCCTCCACTTCCTCCACTTCGTCAACATCTTCAACTTCGTCATCTTCGTTAACTTCGTCCACTTCCTCCACTTCGTCAACTTCGTCCACTTATTCCACTTCTCCACTTCCTCTACTTCCTCCACTTCGTCCACTTCCTCCACTTCGTCCACTTCCTCCACTTCTTCAACATCGTCAACTTTCTCCACTTCGTCCACTTCGTCAACTTCGTCGTCTTCCTCCACTTCGTCAACTTCCTCCACTTCGTCAACTTCATCCACTTCGTCAACTTGGTCAACTTCGTGCACTTCGTGCACTTCGTCCACTTCCTCCACTTCTGCACTTCCTCTACTTCCTCCACTTCCTCCACTACGTCAACATCGTCCTTCCTCCACTTCCTCCACTTCGTCCACTTCCTCCACTTCCTCCACTTTTTCCACTTCGTCCACTTCCTGCACTTCGTCCACTTCCTGCACTTCGTCCACTTCCTGCACTTCGTCAACTTGGTCTTCTTCCTCCACTTCGTCAACTTCCTCCACTTTGTCAACTTCGTCAACATCCTCCACTTCGTCAACTTCGTCCAGTTCGTCAACTTCTTCCACTTCGTCCACTTCGTCAACTTCGTCCACTTCGTTCACTTCGTCATATTCGTCCACTTCGTTCACTTCGTCATGTTCGTCCACTTCCTCCACTTGCTGCACTTCCTCTACTTCATCCACTTCGTCCACTTCCACCTCTTCGTCGCTTCGTCCACTTCGTCAACTTCGCCACTCCCTCCACTTTCTCCACTTCCTCCACTTCCTCCACTTCGTCAACTTCCTCCACTTCCTCCACTTCCTCCACTTCCTCCACTTTTTCCACTTCCTCCACTTCCTCCACTTCCGCCACTTTTTCCACTTCGTCCACTTCCACCAATTCGTCCATTTCGTCAACTTCCTGCACTTCGTCCACTTCGTTAACTTCTTCAACTTCGTCAGCTTCCTCCACTTCCTCCACTTCCTCCACTTCCTCCACTTCGTCAACTTCGTCCACTTGTTCCACTTCCTCCACTTCCTCCACTTCGTCAACTTCGTCCAGTTCGTCAACTTCATCAACTTCGTCCACTTCGTCAACTTCGTCCACTTTTGTCCACTTCGTCCACTTCGTCAACTTTGTCAACTTTGTCCACTTCCTCCACTTCCTCCACTTCCTACTTCCTCCACTTCCTCCACTTCGTCAACTTCCTCCACTTCCTCCACTTCCTCTACTTCGTCCACTTCGTGCACTTTGTCCACCTAGTCCACTTCCATTACTTCCTCAACTTCCTCCACTTCCTCCACTTCGTCCACTACGTCGACTTTGTCCGGTTCCTCCACTTCGTCCATTTCGTCCACTTCCTCCCTCCTCCAATTCGTCCACTTCGTCCACTTCTTCACACTCGTCAACTTCGTCCAGTCCTCACTTCGTCCCCTCCTTCAACTTCCTTTACTTCCTCCACTTCGTCCACTTCGTCCACTTCGTCCACTTCGTCCACTTCGTCCACTTCGTCAACTTCTTCAACTTCGTCAACTTGGTGCTCTTCCTTCAATTCGTCAACTTCCTCCACTTCGTCAACTTCGTCAACATCCTCCACTTCGTCACTTCGTCAACTTCGTCAACATCCTCCACTTCGTCAACTTCGTCCAGTTCGTCAACTTCTCCACTTCGTCCACTTCATCAACTTCGTCCACTTTGTTCACTTCGTCATATTCTTCCACTTCGTTCACTCGTCATGTTCGTCCACTTCCTCCACTTCGTGCACTTCCTCTACTTCCTCCACTTCCTCCACTTCCTCACTTCCACCCCTTTGTCCGCTTCGTCCACTTCGTCAACTTCGTCCACTCCCTCAACTTCTCCACTTCCTCCACTTCCTCCACTTCGTCAACTTCCTCCACTTCCTCCACTTCCTCCACTTCCACCAATTCGTCCATTTGGTCCACTTCCTGCACTTCGTCCACTTCGTTAACTTCTTCAACTTCGTCAGCTTCCTCCACTTCTTCCACTTCCTCCACTTCCTCCACTTCGTCAACTTCGTCCACTTGTTCCACTTCCTCCACTTCCTCCACTTCGTTAACTTCCTCCACTTCCTCCACGTCCTCCACATTTACTTCGTCAACTTCCTCACTTTGTCAACTTCGTCCAGTTCGTCAACTTCATCAACTTCGTCCACTTCGTCAACTTCGTCCACTTTGTCCACTTCGTCCAATTTGTCCACTTCGTCAACTTCGTCAACTTCGTCAACTTCCTCCATTTCCTCCACTTCCTCCACTTCCTCCACTTCGTCAACTTCCTCCACTTCCTCCACTTCCTCGACTTCCTCTACTTCGTCCACTTCGTGCAATTTGTCCACTTAGTCCACTTCCTTTACTTCCTCCACTTCCTCCACTTCCTCCACTTCGTCCACTACGTCGATTTTGTCCGGTTCCTCCACTTCGTCCATTTCGTCCACTTCCTCCACCTCCTCCAATTCGTCCACTTCGTCCACTTCTTCAACACCGTCAACTTCGTCCACTGCGTGGACTTCGTCCACTTCCTCCACTTTGTCCCCTTCTTCAACATAGTCAACTTCGTCACTTCGTCCACTTCGTAACTTCTTCACTTCGTCAACTTGGTCCTCTTCCTCCACTTCGTCAACTTCCTCCACTTCGTCAACTTCGTCAACATCCTCCACTTCGTCAACTTCGTCAACATTCTCCACTTCGTCAACTTTGTCCAGTTCGTCAACTTCTTCCACTTCGTCAACTTCGTCAACTTCGTCCACTTCGTTCACTTCGTCATATTCTTCCACTTCGTTCACTCCATTGTTCGTCCATTTCCTCCACTTCGTGCACTTCCTCTACTTCCTCCACTTCGCAACTTCCACCTCTTTGCGCTTCGTCCACTCCCTCAACTTTCTCCACTTCCTCACTTTCTCCACTTCGTCAACTTCCTCCACTTCCTCCACTTCCTCCACTTTTTCCACTTCCTCCACTTCCTCCACTTCTCCACTTCCTCCACTTTTTCCACTTCGTCCACTTCCACCAATTCGTCCATTTCGTCCACTTCCTGCATTCGTCCACTTCGTTAACTTCTTCAACTTCGTCAGCTTCCTCCACTTCCTCCACTTCCTCCACTTCGTCAACTTCGTCCACTTGTCCACTTCCTCCACTTCTCCACTTCGTTAACTTCCTCCACTTCCTCCACTTCCTCCACTTCCTCTACTTCGTCCACTTCGTGCAATTTGTCCACTTAGTCCACTTCCTTTACTTCCTACTTCCTCCACTTCCTCCACTTCGTCACTACGTCGACTTTGTCGGTTCCTCCACTTCGTCCATTCGTCCATTTCCTCCACTCTCTCCAATTCGTCCAACCACTTCGTCCACTTCTTCAACATCGTCAACTTCGTCCACTGCGTTGTCTTCGTCAACTTCCTCCACTTCGTCAACTTCGTCCAGTTCGTCAACTTCATCAACTTCGTCCACTTCGTCAACTTCGTCCACTTTGTCCACTTCGTCCAATTTGTCCACTTCGTCAACTTCGTCAACTTCGTCCACTGCCTCCACTTCCTCCACTTCCTACTTCCTCCACTTCCTGCACTTCCTCCACTTCGTCAACTTCCTCCACTTCCTCCACTTCCTCTACTTCGTCCACTTCATGCAATTTGTCCACTTAGTCCACTTCCTTTACTTCCTCCACTTCCTCCACTTCCTCCACTTCGTCAACTTCGTCCAGTTCGTCAACTTCTTCCACTTCGTCCACTTCGTCCACTTCGTCAACTTCGTCCACTTCGTTCACTTCGTCATATTCTTCCACTTCGTTCACTTCGTCATGTTCGTCCACTTCCTCCACTTCGTGCACTTCCTCTACTTCCTCCACTTCCTCCACTTCGTCCACTTCCACCTCTTCGTCCGCTTCGTCCACTTCGTCAACTTCGTCCACTCCCTCAACTTTCTCCACTTCCTCCACTTCCTCCACTGATGAGTCGTTATTTCTTGAATTATATTTAGTTTATTGCCCTTAAATAAACCAGGGAATTGTGTTTAATTGCTTGTTATTTCCCCGTTTTTCCGAATTCTGCTTAATTTGGTCGAAAATTTGTAATTGTGCTAATTTGGATTTTCTGAGCTGATTAAGTGCATTTTTGAAGTGCAGGAAAATTTCAGAAATACATTTTGGGACATCAGGAAGAGTGCCAAATAAATTCAAGACTCTCCACATAGACATTTGTGAATTAATTAAATTGTAATTCAGTAGTTTAGAATTTTTGTATCAACTCTTATATTTTGGGTTAATTTTTGGTAAATTAGATTAGACCCAAAAATTAGAAGTTAGTGACTTGGCACCCTAGGGTTTTGTTGTGTGGACCCTACCCTAAAAAAGAGGACACACGACCCTTAGAAAAGGAGCACAGCCGCCACTTGCAAAGCTAGCCCCACACACTCTCGGTCTTGGTTTTGGGGGGATTTTTCTTTGGCTGAAAACACTGTTGCAAAGGAAGCTTTTATGAAATTAAATTTTCTTGCTTTGACTTGTGCATGAGTTTCGTTTTCAGTTTGCAATTTTAATTTCATTTTGGCTCATGATTTGGAGTAGCAAACGGTTTTTTTTATTTTGCTGGAATGAGTTGAGATGATATGATAGATTCTTCTAGGGAGCAACGTGTTGCGCTGAAACATGGAGGAAATGGTGCAGGAGCCAGCCGTAGGGGAGTGCACGGGGATGAGTAGTTGAACGTGAAGGATGATGGTTCCAGAAAGCATGAGGTGTTGGTGTGCACGGAAAGTGGAGCTGGAGGAATTTTGCTTTTATTCCAAAGAGACTCATACGGTGATTTAAGTTTGGAAGAGAAGGCAACACGTTGATGATGTGTTGTTTAGGGAGCAGCTCGGTCACGGGTGCAGCAAGAAAAAAAAAGAAATGGAACGCTGGTTCAGTCTTTAAGCGCTGAAGCATGGGACTTACGGAACGGTGATTGAAGCTTTTAGAAAAGAAGAGATTAGGTGGAGCTGGGAGCGAGAGAGAGAATGGTGTGCACGGAATGATAGCTGGAATGAAGGGAGCGTACGGGAGAAGGAGAATGAAGCGGTGTTGAATGGTGCCAATCTGCAAGCTGCTGGAACGTGGTGGAAGATTAATGTGCCACAGCTGCAACCGAGAGGGAGAGAATGCTCCAGGATAGTGTCCTTATTTTATTTAGAGAAATGGAACGGGGGCTGGAATGGGAAGCTCACGGGATTTAATGTTGGAGGAAAAGGGGGATGATGCATTTATTACTTAGAGAATGAAGAGCACGTGGATTTTATTTTGCAGTAGCTCATGGGATGGACTTTGGTTTCAATTGGAGAAACATAGATGGTATTAGGTGTCACGGTTTTGAAAGGAAGAAGGAAGAGGGGTCTTGGCTTTTGAATTATGCACGGTTCTTACCCTTCTTCCAGAGAGTTCTCGGCAATTGGTTTGGAGTAGAAGGGAGCATCTTCTTTTTGGATGAGAATTGTGAATTCTTTATTTGAAGAATGTTGTGTGGTGCACGGTGATGGAAGGGAGCTGCTACCACATCTAGAGGAGCTCCAAGGGTCTAATTTTATATTATTTTAATTGCTTAATCTTGCACTTAATTTGGTTATAATTTTCACATTGCATACACTTAGGTTTGAATGCTTGCTAATTTTTTAGTGATCTTTGCTTAATTACCATATTCTCCTTTCAATGTTAATCATCTCAAAGTTAATTTTCACTCCTTTAAATTGGTTAATTTTCACTCCTTTAATTTAAAAGTAATGTTAGCTTTAGTGACCAACCGCTTTAATTTTGTGATTGAGACCGTTTTTACGTTTCCGTTTGCATTAGTGTCTTATTTAAGTTCAGTGGCATTCACAAAAAAAAAAATCACAAACCCCCCCCCCCCCCCACTATGTGTTGATCTGAGACTAAACCCAATTTGGTCCTTGAGAGACGACCTAGGAGTCACTTCCTAGTACTGTACTGCATTATTCTATGCACAACTTTTGTGGGAGGTGTGACCCTCTCATCAAAATGGCGCCGCTGCCGGGGACCAATGGTTCGGTCTTAGGTTTTTGTTGTGTTTATGTGTGTTGTGTTTTGTCTTGTGTTGTGATGTGATGTGATGTTCTGTTTTGTGTGTGCGTGTTGCATGTATAAATGTGTTGTGTTTTATTTGTTTCGTGATTTTTAGTATTCTTCTTTTTCCATGTCTACCTATTTTGATTTCGTGAATACTGCTTGTTTTGCTAGTGCCTCTGATTATGATTCTCCTTCTACATGTTACTCTGATTGTAATTCATATTCTGCTGATTTCTATGTTGAGAACAATATGACTCATCCTCTAATTTCTGAGAGTGCTCTTTGTGAGCCGGTTTCACTTAAGGAGGATGATTTACATTGCGATCTCACCTCTGGACTGATACATTTGCTGCCTAAGTTTCATGGTTTTGCAGGAGAATGCCCACACAGACATTTGGAGGAGCTCCACATCATGTGCTCTTCAATGAATCCTCCAGATGTCCCTCTTGATTACATTTTCTTGAGCGCATTTCCGCATTCATTACAAGGAGCAGCTAAGGATTGGAAAGACTCTCTTCCTCTGAGATCCGTTACCGATTAGGGATATCTTGAGCATCAGTTTCTGAGCAAATTTTCCCTTGTGCAAGATGTTTACAGCAACGGTCTTGGATGGAATGACCCTACCTTGGAATGGTATAATGCTCCACAGCATCATTATCAAGAACCACCATTCCAGAGTACTTGTATGCCTCCACCAGTCCAGCAATACCAAAGTCAGCAATATGATGCTCTTGCCCAAATAGCTCCTCAGCCTTCTACTTCTGAGCCTACATTGCAGGAGTTGTTGGAGCATATGACCATGCAGAACCTTCAGTTTCAGCAAGAGAACATGCAGTTCCAGCAAGAAATATGAGCTGTCATTCAGAGTATGACTGATCAGATAGGGCAGATGGCCACTCAACTCACTGAGGAACAGTCTCAAGATTCAGAGTTACCATTTCAGACTGTTCAGATTCCAGATGATGATGATAGTGGCATCAACATAGAAGATGGGGAGAAGAGTCATGAGCTTACTACTGCGCCACATACTTTCCCACCTTCAGATGGTCCCACTCTTGCACCTGAGGAGACCGAGAAAGATTTTGAGGACCAGGCATATATGAGCAACATTTTTGAGAAAGGTAGACCATCATCAGCTTCCACCACTCTTCCAATCTTCAGGGAAGTGGAGGTAAGCATACCTCAGTATGATTATGTCAGTGATGATTATATTGATGATTATGTTGTTGAGAGGTATGCTGATGATTATATTGTTGTTGAGTCTGATTTTAATTTTCCCTCTATGCATGATGAGAACCAATTTTTGCTGTCGCATCCGAATGTTTATTCTCCATGCATTGAACATGAATTTGAGTCTGTAGTTGATATTGCTTGTGATTTTGAAATTGATTCATGTTCTGAGGATGTATCTGAGGTTCAGTCTGATAAATTGGGATTGGGTGTTATACCTCTGCACGTCATTTCTTTAGAGCCACATTGCACTAACCATGTTGCAGGAGGTACACATGAATTTGACCAACATGCACCCACAGTGGAAGGAAAAGGTGCTTACATACACACTAGTTTCAACAGCAATAGGCACCAGCTGAACCCGCTCATCAACAATCCTTGCTTCTTAGATCCAGCTGTGGATGATATCTCCCTACTAGATCAAATCTGGAGGATGAAGCAGTTCGTCCTCAAAACCTTCTTGCTGGATACTGTGGTGGAAGACATCTCCCTGAAAGTCCAAAATTGGCAACTGCCACCATGATCAGGGGAGTTTTCTTTCTCTCTTCTCCCCTTTTTCCCTACTTTTATTGCACTTGTCCATGATCTGTTCACTGTTTTGATTTTCGATCTTATGCTTATGGCACGTTGAGGACACTGTGTAGTTTAAGTGTGGTCTATTGGGGGAGATTCTGATTTTTCTGTTAGTTTTTTGTTTTCTTGGTTAAATTTTTTTTTTCTTTTCTAGGTAGTTTTTGTTGTGTCTTGTGTAAAGTTTTGCATGCTTTTCGTGAATTCTGGATTGTGGTCAGGTTGTCAGTTTTCCTTCACTTCATTGATACTCTGAGATGTTGGATTCTTTGCTTTTCTTTGCTTCGAAGATGATCATGATGTTTGAGAGTTGAATTGATTGTGACACAAATGCCCTGTGTGAGAATTTGAGCCATTTTATGTTCCTTCTTGTGTGTGATATGTCTCTTGATTGCTTGCACATATGCCTTGGCTTGACTCTTGTTGATAATTCTTGATTGATATGCATGTTTGGAAGTGATAAAGGCAGTTTTGTTCTTGAGCCTCTCTAGCCAAATAAGCTTACCTTGTTCTAATCCTTTGATAACCCCTTTTGAGCCTATACTTTCCTCATTTCTTTGTTTTGAAGCTCATACACTAGCCCTAAGTGAAAAACCATGATTACTTTAACCTTAGGGAATTTTGGAGCTTTGGAAGTGTTTTGGGAATAAGTGTGGTCTCTTGGGGGTTTCTGATGAGTTGGCTAGTTGGTTCCTCTTCTTGTTTTGTTTTGGTAAATATATGTGTATCTTGTCTTTTACAGTTTTGTTTTGAAAAGAGAGAAAAGAAAAGAGACAGGATGAAAAAAAAAGAGAGCAGTAAAATAGTGAAAAAAAAAATGTGTGAATAATTGTGAATAATGGAGTCAAGAAAAGGATGGAATTAGAGGTTGTGGGTGTGTTTGAATGTGTTTACACTTGTTCCCCATTGCTCCTCTGTTCCTTATGGTTTGTAGCTTCTTATCCAGATATATCCTCCCTTGTCCTTGGCCCCATTACAACCATGAAAAGACCTTTTGATTTGAACATGGGTATGTGCTTGAGTGTTGATATTAGAGGCTTGCCAAGTCTATTTGTGATTGCTTTCTCGAGTGCATTGAGTGACATTGATTTACCTTAAACACTTGAGAGAAACACTGATTGTGTGCATCTGTGAGGCTCTGTTGCTTTTGATTCATCTCTTGAACTGATTGACTGCTTTCCTTGTACTAAATTGTTTGGATGATTCTTTGAGTATTTGCTTTCATTGACTCTGTGTGGGATTCTGCCTATACCTTTTACCGTCCAGAGTTTGTGAGAATTGTGCAACTGTGTTTCTGTTTTGGAGTCTTGTTGTCTGTCTTTCGAGTCTGTGTCAGCTTCCTGAGGTTTGAGTAGTTCCCTGGTTTTCGTCTTGGTTTTGCCCAGGAGTGCAAAAGACTAAGTGTGGTCTATTTTGATGAGTCGTTATTTCTTGAATTATATTTAGTTTATTGCACTTAAATAAACCAGGGAATTGCGTTTAATTGCTTGTTATTTCCCCGTTTTTCCGAATTCTGCTTAATTTGGTCGGAAATTTGTAATTGTGCTAATTTGGATTTTCTGAGCTGATTAAGTGCATTTTTGAAGTGCAGGAAAATTTCGGAAATACATTTTGGGACATCAGGAAGAGTGCCAAATAAATTCAAGACTCTCCACACAAATATTTGTGAATTAATTAAATTGTAATTCAGTAGTTTAGAATTTTTGTATCAACTCTTATATTTTGGGTTAATTTTTGTTAAATTAGATTAGACCCAAAAATTAGAAGTTAGTGACTTGGCACCCTAGGGTTTTATTGTGTGGACCCTACCCTAAATAAAGAGGACACACGGCCCTTAGAAAAGGAGCACAGCCGCCACTTGCAAAGCTAGCCCCACACACTCTCGGTCTTGGTTTTGGGGGGGATTTTTCTTTGGCTGAAAACACTGTTGCAAAGGAGGCTTTTATGAAATTAAATTTTCTTGCTTTGACTTGTGCATGAGTTTCGTTTTCAGTTTGCCATTTTAATTTCATTTTGGCTCATGATTTGGAGTAGCAAACGGTTTTTTTTATTTTGCTGGAATGAGTTGAGATGATATCATAGATTCTTCTAGGGAGCAACGTGTTGCGCTGAAACGTGGAGGAAATGGTGCAGGAGCCAGCCGTAGGGGAGTGCACGAGGATGAGTAGTTGAACGTGAAGGATGATGGTTCCAGAAAGCATGAGGTGTTGGTGTGCACGGAAAGTGGAGCTGGAGGAATTTTGCTTTTATTCCAAAGAGACTCATACGGTGATTTAAGTTTGAAAGAGAAGGCAACACGTTGATGATGTGTTGTTTAGGGAGCAGCTCGGTCACGGGTGCAGCAAGAAAAAAAAAGAAATGGAACGCTGGTTCAGTCTTTAAGCGCTGAAGCATGGGACTTACGGAACGGTGATTGAAGCTTTTAGAAAAGAAGAGATTAGGTGGAGCTGGGAGCGAGAGAGAGAATGGTGTGCACGGAATGATAGCTGGAATGAAGGGAGCGTACGGGAGAAGGAGAATGAAGCGGTGTTGAATGGTGCCAATCTGCAAGCTGCTGGAACGTGGTGGAAGATTAATGTGCCACAGCTGCAACCGAGAGGGAGAGAATGCTCCAGGATAGTGTCCTTATTTTATTTAGAGAAATGGAACGGGGGCTGGAATGGGAAGCTCACGGGATTTAATGTTGGAGGAAAAGGGGGATGATGCATTTATTACTTAGAGAATGAAGAGCACGTGGATTTTATTTTGCAGTAGCTCATGGGATGGACTTTGGTTTCAATTGGAGAAACATAGATGGTATTAGGTGTCACGGTTTTGAAAGGAAGAAGGAAGAGGGGTCTTGGCTTTTGAATTATGCACGGTTCTTACCCTTCTTCCAGAGAGTTCTCGGCAATTAGTTTGGAGTAGAAGGGAGCATCTTCTTTTTGGATGAGAATTGTGAATTCTTTATTTAAAGAATGTTGTGTGGTGCACGGTGATGGAAGGGAGCTGCTACCACATCCAGAGGAGCTCCAAGGGTCTAATTTTATATTATTTTAATTGCTTAATCTTGCACTTAATTTGGTTATAATTTTCACATTGCATACACTTAGGTTTGAATGCTTGCTAATTTTTAAGTGATCTTTGCTTAATTACCATATTCTCCTTTCAATGTTAATCATCTCAAAGTTAATTTTCACTCCTTTAATTTAAAAGTAATGTTAGCTTTAGTGACCAACCGCTTTAATTTTGTGATTGAGACCGTTTTTACGTTTCTGTTTGCATTAGTGTCTTATTTAAGTTCAGTGGCATTCACAAAAAAAAAAAAATCACAAACCCCCCCCCCCACTATGTGTTGATCTGAGACTGAACCCAATTTGGTCCTTGAGAAACGACCTAGGAGTCACTTCCTAGTACTGTACTGCATTATTCTATGCACAACTTTTGTGGGAGGTGCGACCCTCTCATCATCCACTTCGTCAACTTCCTCCACTTCCTCCACTTCCTGCACTTCCTCCACTTCCTCCACTTTTTCCACTTCCTCCACTTCCTCCACTTCCTCCACTTCCTCCACTTTTTCCACTTCGTCCACTTCCACCAATTCGTCCATTTCGTCCACTTCCTGCACTTCGTACACTTCGTTAACTTCTTCAACTTCGTCAGCTTCCTCCACTTCCTCCACTTCCTCCACTTCATCAACTTCGTCAACTTCATCCACTTCCTCCACTTCCTCCACTTCCTCCACTTCCTCCACTTCCTCCACTTCCTCCACTTCGTTAACTTCCTCCACTTCCTCCACGTCCTCCACATCCTTTACTTCGTCAACTTCCTCCACTTCGTCAACTTCGTCCAGTTTGTCCACTTCATTAACTTCTTCAACTTCGTCAGCTTCCTCCACTTCCTCCACTTCCTCCACTTCATCAACTTCGTCAACTTCATCCACTTCCTCCACTTCCTCCACTTCCTCCACTTCCTCCACTTCCTCCACTTCGTTAACTTCCTCCACTTCCTCCACGTCCTCCACATCCTTTACTTCGTCAACTTCCTCCACTTCGTCAACTTCGTGCAGTTTGTCCACTTCATCAACTTCGTCCACTTCGTCAACTTCGTCAACTTCGTCCACTTTGTCCAGTTCATCCAATTTGTCCACTTCGTCAACTTCGTCAACTTCGTCCATGATGAGAGGGTCGCACCTCCCACAAAAGTTGTGCATAGAATAATGCAGTACAGTACTAGGAAGTGACTCCTAGGTCGTCTCTCAAGGACCAAATTGGGTTCAGTCTCAGATCAACACATAGTGGGGGGGGGGGGTTTGTGATTTTTTTTTTTTGGTTGCGGTAAAATTAAATTGACTAGAAATTAAATAACGCACGACCGAATATAATTGAAAGCATTTAAGTGCATGAAAACTTTTAAAGAAAACAATACAATAGATAAATATTCAAACACAATTCACCACCAAAAAGAAGAAAATCATTTCAACATATAATATAAAATATTTTAAGGCAAAAGAAATAAAAGAAAATAAACTTCTCTGCCATTAGCCACTCATTTTTGCAAAAGGAATTTAAAGCAATTAAAATTGATGCTATCACCGTACCTTGCTACTCCTAAGTTATCCATTCATGCTAAAAAAAATAAAGGAAATGCATCCAATACCCGTGGGCCACTCTTCCAGCCATCACCGTGCACACCACCAATTTTTGCTACTTTTTTTTTCATTCTCACACAATTGAAAAAAACAATTCTCTTTTATTCTAGAAACCGTGCCTTCACTACTGTGATGCTTCCTCCCTTTTATGCTTCCAGCCGTACCCTCTCTTTCCTTCTCCGTTCCAGCAAAGAAACAATCAAAGCTTTAATAAAATGTGAGCTTGTGCACCCTCCCAATCCGTGACAGCACACCACTTTCCAATTCCAAATTCCATGGATGTGACCCTTCAACATTCAGCACTTCCCTTCTCCACGTGCTCCGCTTCTCTTCCAGCTCCTACCTACCACCTCTACATTCTAATCTCTTTCATTCTCCAACAATTGCTGCCAAATGTCCCATCATCCTATACTTTATCCTAATCCACTCTTTTTATTCTCTGAATAAAAAATAAAGACACCATCCACCTTCACAGCAGCCGCATACCACTCTCTCCCCCTTGCGTGCTTCCTAAACGTGACACCATTTCATTTCTTTCTCCAAGAAAGAAATTAAAAACTCATTACCGCTTCATTCCAGGACGCTCCCATGCTTGTGCTCCAAACCGAAAGAAACACTACACCGTGCTATTCTTTCCAAGTGTCCACCTTTCATTCTCTATTCCAGCTAAGCTAATAGAAATAAACTCCTAAAGTCAATCACCGTTCCATCTCTTCATGCAAAGTGAGTCACGCTTCACTTTTCTTCCAGCAAGCCGAGAGTGTAAAGTAATTCCCCTACAAGCGCGCTGCTGTGACCGAGAGCTTCAGACCGAGACACGGTAGCTGCTCCAACACGTCCCAGCTCACTCTCCTCAACGCTGCTTCTCTTCTAAAGTTTCCAGCTTTGCTTCCAAGGTGGCTACCGCATACTGCTGCTGCTCGTGACACCTTCCAACTCCACCTCACCAACACCTTACTGCTACCATTCTCTCACACCGTGACAATGTTGGACATAAACCTTGCATTCTTCATAACGAAAATCAAATAAACATTCTCATGAATCCAGGGCTTGCAAAAAGGAAATGGAAAAAATTCAAAATGTGCTTTTCAATCATGCTCCAAAGCGTTCAAAACCGAGAGAAAAGGAACTAGTAAGCAGTGGCCAAAAAAATGCAAGTGGCGGCTGGGCACAAGGGCCGTGTGTCCCTCTTTAATAAGGGTAGGGTCCACACACAAAATTGAAAACCCTAACCTAAAAGGCATATGTCCTACAAAAAATATTTTTACAAAATTACCCCTAAAAGGGTCCAAAACACCTAATTCTAATTAAGGGCTTCTAGAAAACGAAATTACAACTTTAATTAGAATCTAAATGACTAAATGTTGAGCCTTTGAGTGTGTCACTCAATATCCCAATGCTCCAGATGATGTTTCCACAACTGCCCTGCAACCAGAAATGCACTTAATCAGCTCAGAAAACCCAAATTAGCATAATTACGAATTTCCGACCAAATTAAGCAGAATTCGGAAAACGGGGAAAATGACAGACAATTAAACACAATTCCCTGGTTTATTTAAGTGCAATAAACTAAATATAATTCCAGAAATAACGACTCATCAGTCCACTTCCTCCATTTCCTCCACTTCCTCCACTTCCTACTTCCTCCACTTCCTCCACTTCCTCCACTTCCTCCACTTCGTCAACTTCCTCCACTTCCTCCACTTCCTCCACTTCCTCTACTTCGTCCACTTCGTGCAATTTGTCCACTTAGTCCACTTCCTTTACTTCCTCCACTTCCTCCACTTCCTCCACTTCCTCCACTTCGTCCACTACGTCGACTTTGTCCGGTTCCTCCACTTCGTCCATTTCGTCCACTTCGTCAACTTCGTCCACTGCGTGGACTTCGTCCACCTCCTCCACTTCGTCCCCTTCTTCAACATAGTCAACTTCGTCCACTTCGTCCACTTCGTCAACTTCTTCAACTTCGTCAACTTGGTCCTCTTCCTCCACTTCGTCAACTTCCTCCACTTCGTCAACTTCGTCAACATCCTCCACTTCGTCAACTTCGTCAACATCCTCCACTTCGTCAACTTCGTCCAGTTCGTCAACTTCTTCCACTTCGTCCACTTCGTCAACTTCGTCAACTTCGTCCACTTCGTTCACTTCGTCATATTCTTCCACTTCGTTCACTTCGTCATGTTCGTCCACTTCCTCCACTTCGTGCACTTCCTCTACTTCCTCCACTTCGTCCACTTCCACCTCTTCGTCCGCTTCGTCCACTTCGTCAACTTCGTCCACTCCCTCAACTTTCTCCACTTCCTCCACTTCGTCAACTTCCTCCACTTCCTCCACTTCCTCCACTTCCTCCACTTTTTCCACTTCCTCCACTTCCTCCACTTCCTCCACTTCCTCCACTTTTTCCACTTCGTCCACTTCCACCAATTCGTCCAATTCGTCCACTTCCTGCACTTCATCCACTTCCTTAACTTCTTCAACTTCGTCAGCTTCCTCCACTTCCTCCACTTCCTCCACTTCGTCAACTTCGTCCACTTGTTCCACTTCCTCCACTTCCTCCACTTCCTCCACTTCCTCCACTTCGTTAACTTCCTCCACTTCCTCCACGTCCTCTACATCCTTTACTTCGTCAACTTCCTCCACTTCGTCAACTTCGTCCAGTTCGTCAACTTCATCAACTTCGTCCACTTCGTCAACTTCGTTAACTTCGTCCACTTTGTCCACTTTGTCCAATTTGTCCACTTCGTCAACTTCGTCAACTTCGTCCACTTCCTCCAATTCCTCCACTTCCTCCACTTCCTACTTCCTCCACTTCCTCCACTTCCTCCACTTCCTCCACTTCCTCCACTTCGTCAACTTCCTCCACTTCCTCCACTTCCTCTACTTCGTCCACTTCGTGCAATTTGTCCACTTAGTCCACTTCCTTTACTTCCTCCACTTCCTCCACTTCGTCCACTACGTCGACTTTGTCCGGTTCCTCCACTTCGTCCATTTCGTCCACTTCCTCCACCTCCTCCAATTCGTCCACTTCGTCCACTTCTTCAACATCGTCAACTTCGTCCACTGCGTGGACTTCGTCCACTTCCTCCACTTCGTCAACTTCTTCAACTTCGTCAACTTGGTCCTCTTCCTCCACTTCGTCAACTTCCTCCACTTCGTCAACATCCTCCACTTCGTCAACTTCGTCCAGTTCGTCAACTTCTTCCACTTCGTCCACTTCGTCAACTTCGTCAACTTCGTCCACTTCGTTCACTTCGTCAACTTCGTCCACTTCGTTCACTTCGTTCACTTCGTCATATTCGTCCACTTCGTTCACTTCGTCATGTTCGTCCACTTCCTCCACTTCGTGCACTTCCTCTACTTCCTCCATTTTCTCCAATTCGTCGGCTTCGTCCGCTGCGTCAACTTCGTCGACTTCGTCCACTTCCTCCACTTCGTCAACTTCCTCCGCTTCCTCCACTTCCTCCACTTCCTTCACTTCCTCCACTTCCTCCACTTCGTCCACTTCCTCCCCTTCGTCCACTTCCTCCACTTCGTCCACTTCCTCCACTTCCTCCACTTCGTCAACTTCTTCAACTTCGTCAATGATAACAGTTGAAAAACTGTTATTTTCATGCTTAAATTGATACTAAAAGCAACCTTTAACACTTAGAAACTAGCTTGAAATCATGCTTTTATTCAGATTTTCAGAAATAAGAGAGTTGGACAGGTTTATGCTTGATTTCAGTGTTTTTGTGCAGGTTTTAAGGTGAATTTGGTGAAAGAAGTGAAGAAGGAGAGAGATGGAATAAGAAAAGACATAAAAAGGTGCAAAAGGAGAAGCCGCAACTGCCGCTCAGCGGCACCCAGGAGTTCACGTTGGAACCGCTGAGGGGCAAAATGGCCGCTGAGGGGAAGAAACTACTCACGCACTTACCGCTGAGCGGTACTTTACCGCTGAGCGGCACACTTATGGGCTTTGACCTAGATTTTTTGTAATTTTAGAATAGTATATAAGCTTTAGGACGTCCTAGGGTTTGTATCTTTGGCAGAAACGAAGCAAACACTCTCTCTTCCACCCCTTTGAAGGAGGATCTTGGATGCTCAGGCTACCTCTTCACCTTTCTAGGGTTTTATCTTTCATTCTTTCATTATTGTTAATCTAGGTTCACCATGAATATGGTGAACTAAACCTTGTATGTTTGTTGGGGAATCAATGTAATCTTTTGAAGCTCACATATATGGAATTTGTGCTTTCATCTTAATCTAAGACTTATGCTTTCTTTCATCATTAGTTAGGGTTTTTCCTCTTTGCTCAATGCTTGCTTTGTTTAACTCATTCAATGCATGATTATTGGTTTTGTCGATACGGGAACGTACGGGGAAGTCTAGATCCGGGGAATTTCTCCCAATAGTATATTGGTTGCCTTAAGCTCCTGTGCTAAAAAAACTAATTATTAGGAATGCTAGGAATTGTATGAACTCGTAATTAGGGAGAAGCCTTCTTGAAAGGTAATTTAAAGAGTGGCATTAACAATGATGACTTGAATGTTGAATTCCTAAAATATATGAGAGTGGATAAGATGAAATTGACCCCCAACAACATATTCATCAATATATTTCATTGAAAGTGCTTGTCTTTTGTTTTAGCCATTGATCAACCTCATGCATACATGTTTATTTTCGTCTTTTGCATATTAAACTCCATTTATTTTGTTCCTAAGTCTTAGCTAATTGATGGACAAATTTGTAAGCACCAAAATATGATGTCACAAACTTGTTTCACAATCGGCAAGTATGACCGAATCGTTCAAGTAATAAAACTTGGTAAGACCAAGTATCGTTCTTCCCAAAGGACTCACGGCCTAGTTTAGTTATGTGATTTCTTGATTAGCTAAGACTTAAGAAAACAATGATTGAAATTTTAATATGCAAGACGAAAATAAACATGTATGCATGAATTGATCAATGGCAAAGACATAAGATAAACACTTTCAATGGAATAAATGAATGAATATGTTGTTGGGGGTCAATTTCATCTCATCCACTCTCATATATTTTAGGAATTCCTCTTTCAAATCATCATTGTTAATGCCACTCTCTAATGTACCATTCTAGATGGCTTCTCCCTAATCAAATAGTTCATACAATTCCTAGCATTCCTAATGATTAGTTCATGAGTGCAGGAGCTTAAGGCAACCAATATAATGTTGTCAGTAAAATATTGGGAGAAATTCCCCGGATCTAGATTTCCCCGTACGTGTCCGTATCAACAAAACCAATAATCATGCATTAGAATGAGTTAAACAATGCAAGCATTGAGCAAAGAGGAAAAACCCTAACTAATGATGAAAAGAAAGCATATGTCTTAATTCAAAGATGTATTCAACAAATGCATATATGAGAGCTTCAAGAGATTACATTGATTCCCCAACAAACATACAAGGTTTAGTTCACCATATTCATGGTGAACCTAGATGAATAACAATGAAAGTATGAAAGAATAAACCCAATAAAGGTGAAGAGGTAGCCTGAGCATCCAAGATCCTCCTTCAAAGGGGTGAAAGAGAGAGTGTTTGCCTCGTTTCTGCCAAAGATCCTAACTAAAGGACGTGCAAGCCCTTAAATACTAATCTAGAGTTACAAAAGATTATAAAAGTCCAAGCCCAAAAAGTGCCCCTCAGCGCCATTTACCGCTCAGCGGTGGTTACGCGTCTTCTTTCTTCCCCTCAGCGGCCATTTGCCCCTCAGCGGTTCCAACGCCACCTCTTGAGTGCCGCTCAGCGGTAGTTTGCCGCTGAGCGGTGCCTTCGACTTCTCCTTTTTGCACTCTTTCTTGTCTTTTCTAATGTCCTCTCTCTCATTCTTCACTTCTTTCACCAAATTCACCTCAAAACCTGCACAAAAACACTCAAATCAAGCATAAACCTGTCCAGCTCTCTTATTTCTGAAAATATAAACAAAATGCATGATTTCAAGCTAGTTTCTAAGTCTAAAGGTTGCTTTTAGTATCACTTTTAAGCATGAAAATAACAGTTTTTCAACTGTTATCACAACCCCAAACTTAGAACTTTGCTTGTCCTCAAGCAAACAAAATGTAACTCCATCTCCAACCAATTCATATGATGGTTTACTCATTCAAAATCCTCTTTTCAAGATAAGTAATAACTTCACTCAAACTTAAGACCAAGAGTTCAATCAAGATGTGCACATGCTCTAGTGTTCACAAAGTCATTTAAATTCCAACAAATGCTATTTTTCATGAATGATCAATCAATTAAGCATGGATGTTTATGTGCTTATGGAATATTTCCTCACTAGGTAAAGTGTTTCACTCAACACACAAGTGTATAAGAGGTAAAGTGTTTCACTCATTCACTCCACTATCACAATGTCACATGAATCAACTTTGCCTTTCATTTAACCACAATCAAATACATTCACAAGCATGCATCATCACAAGGACTTTTCAATGGCTTATAATGTGGCTAGGTTAACAAGAAAATTGGTTTTTCTGGATCACAAAATCCTTGAGTTAAGAGAGTCATAACAACACAATCTTCTTATTCATTCCCAACTTTCTTTTGCCTTTGCTTTTGTATTTGCATTGAGCTTTGCTTCTTTTTCTTTTCTTTTCTTTGCATATTCTTACTTTTTAGCTCTTAGTTCAATGCTTTTTCCTTTTTCATGTTTCCCCAATAACCCCAAACTTGAACATTTAACAATACCACACAAGATCTTCTACTTAACTCAAGGTAAAGATTTTCAATCAAGGGTGTTCAGTGTATATTTAAGGCTAAGGGTTCAAAGGATAGAACACAACGTGTTCTCTTTTAGTAGGCTAACTTTATGAATTTGGCCAATAAAATGGGTTTCAACAACACGGCCTTGATCATCTGATGCAAAACAAGCAATTGATTCAATCATAGAAAACCTGGGCAAAATCATTCATGCTTTCAAAGTAATAGCATTCAACAATAATAACTCTGGAGCTCAAAACCTCACATATAAGCTCATTCACATTTGACATGCACATCCTGCTTAATTTCACAATCACAATCATGATATTATGCATTTGTTCACAAAGCTTGTGAATCACCTGTATAAGCATTTTAATGTGCACATCATCTCAACATCAATCAATCAATAAGCATCATCAAGCATTACTTATCACACAATCACAGTTAATAGCAAACCATCATAACAAACCAGGTCTTCAATAGAGTACATCAAACCCTAATCTAAAAACAAAAACAAAAACAACTTACAAACTACTGGGTTGCCTCCCAGTAAGCGCTTGTTTAACGTCCCGAGCCTGACCCAAACTTTCAAGGATCCACCAACAACATCATGGTGGACAATTGTTGCACCTCTCCCCCTAGATAGGGCTTGAGACGTTGACCATTTACCACCCAACTTCTCTGCGGATCATCAGATGGATTAAAGATTTCAATTGCTCCATGCGGATGCACTTCTTTTATCACAAATGGTCCTGTCCATTTTGACTTCAGCTTCCCAGGAAATATCTTCAATCTTGAATTGAACAATAATACCTGTTGTCCTGGATTGAAAACTCTATTCACCAACTTCCTGTCATGATAAAATTTCATTTTGTCTTTGTAAGCCTTGGATGAATCATATGCATGTAAGCGCATTTCTTCAAGCTCCAAAATCTGCCGTCTGCGGGTGCATTGAGTGTCATAAGGATCAAAATTCAAGAATTTCAAAGCCCATAATGCTCTATGCTCCAGTTCAACTGGCAAATGGCATGCTTTCCCATAGACTAGTTGAAATGGTGATAATCCCATAGACGTCTTCATTGCTGTCCTATAAGCCCAAAGAGCATCATCCAATTTGAGAGACCAATCCTTTCTGGATGAAGTCACAGTCTTTTCCAGGATTCTTTTTATCTCCCTGTTAGACACCTCCGCTTGGCCATTGGTTTGTGGATGATAAGGTGCAGCTACCTTATGCTTTACTCCATAGTGTTTGAGTACTTTCTCTAGCTGATAATTGCAAAAATGAGATCCTCCATCACTGATCAACACTCTTGGAGTGCCAAAACGTGAGAATATCTGCCTCTTCAGGAATTTAATTACCGTGCTAGCATCATTTTTAGGACAAGCCAATGCTTCCACCCATTTACTCACATAATCCACTGCTACCAGAATATATTCATTGTTGAAAGATGGAGGGAAGGGTCCAACAAAGTCAATACCCCAACAATCAAAGACCTCAACCTCTAAAATACCTTGTAAAGGCATCTCATGACGTTTAGTGATTGTCCCTGCTCTTTGACATTTGTCACAATTCCTAGCATGATTATGAGCATCCTTAAATAAAGTTGGCCAATAGAATCCTGATTGAAGGACTTTTGCTGCTGTTCTTTCTCCATTAAAATGTCCTCCATAAGGTGAATCATGACAATGCCAGAGAATTCCTTCTGCTTCTTCATTTGTAACACATCTCCTTAGAAGATTATCCGCTCCAATTTTGAACAAATACGGATCATCCCATACAAACTGCTTGGCATCATGTAGAAATTTCTTTCTCTGTTGCCAAGTTAAATCTTCTGGCATGACTCTTGCAGCTTTGAAATTGGCCATATCAGCAAACCAGGGCCTCTGCTGAATATACATGAGTGATTCATCTGAAAAAGATTCCCAGATTGCAGACTCCTTGCTAGTGACCTCATTGTTGACTAACCGTGACAAATGATCAGCAATTAAGTTCTCACTTCCTTTCTTATCACGGATTTCTACATCAAATTCTTGTAATAGTAGTACCCATCTAATCAGACGTGGCTTAGAATCTGGTTTTGTCAACAAATATTTGATAGCTGCATGATCTGTATAGACAATCACCTTAGACCCAATAAGATAGGGTCTAAATTTCTCTAGAGCGTATACAATGGCAAGAAACTCTTTCTCTGTAGTAGCATAATTCAATTGAGCATCATTCAGCACCTTGCTAGCATAATAGATTGGATGAAACTTTTGTTCCTTCCTTTGGCCGAGAACAACTCCCAATGCATAATCACTTGCATCACACATTAATTCAAAATTTTGATTCCAATCTGGTGCTACAATTACTGGAGCTGACACTAGCTTCTTCTTCAATATATCAAAAGCTTTCAGACAATCTTCGTTCATCACAAAAGGCGCATCCTTCATCAAAAGATTACTCAATGGTTTAGCAATTTTTGAGAAATCTTTGATGAATCTTCTATAGAACCCAGCATGACCAAGAAAACTCCTAATCCCCCTTACATCTGTTGGGGGAGGCAGTTTCTCAATGACTTCTACTTTGGCTTTATCCACCTCAATTCCTTTAGCAGAAATTTTATGCCCCAGTACAATCCCTTCAGTTACCATGAAATGACATTTCTCCCAATTCAGAACCAGATTTGTCTGAACACATCTTTTGAGGACAGTGTTCAAATTAGCTAAACATCTTTGGAAAGAATTTCCAAAAACTGAGAAGTCATCCATGAATACTTCAATGCATTTTTCTAAAAGATCAGAAAAGATTGCCTGCATACACCTCTGAAACGTAGCTGGAGCATTACATAATCCAAAAGGCATCTTTCTATATGCAAAGATACCAAAAGGACAAGTAAAAGCCGTCTTCTCCTGGTCTTTTGGATCTACCACAATTTGATTATATCCAGAATATCCATCCAGAAAACAATAGAAAGCCTGCCCTGATAACCTTTCTAGCATCTGATCCATGAAGGGAAGAGGAAAATGATCCTTCCTGGTAGCTTTATTCAGTTTCCTGTAATCAATGCACATGCGCCAGCCAGTAACTGTCCGAGTAGGAATAAGTTCATTCTTATCATTATAAATTACTGTCATCCCTCCTTTCTTTGGAACCACTTGTACTGGACTCACCCATTCACTGTCAGAGATTGGATAGATGATACCAGCTTCTAGCAGTTTCAACACTTCTTTTCTGACCACCTCCTTCATGACAGGATTTAACCTTCTCTGCGGTTGAGCACTTGGTTTATAATCCTCTTCCATAAAAATCCTGTGCATACAATAAGTTGGGCTAATACCTTTGAGATCTGATATTGACCACCCAATTGCTTCTTTGTTGGCTTTCAGAATTTCTATCAACTGCTCTTCTTCTTGTAAAGATAAAGAGTTGTTGATGATGACTGGCTTTGCTCCATCCTCTTCTAGAAACACATATTTCAAATGTGATGGCAATCTTTTCAATTCTGGCGACTGTGCTTTGATTGTTTCTTCCTTATCAATTGTTTCAAATATTGGATCTTCCTCTGGACCCTTTTTCAATGTTTCCAAGTCCATCAGACATTCATCAATCAATTTCTCTTCTTCTTCATCCAAATCTTCACATGCATCAATGAGCGTTTTTTCCAATGGTGAAATATTACGCACCATTCTTTCTTGAACCATACAAACTTCATCAAGTTCATCAAATTGAAAGCATGCTTTGTCATCATTTGGATACGTCATGGCCTTGGATACATCAAAAGTAACTTCCTCATCATCAACTCTCAGTTTAAGCTTACCATTCTCCACATCAATCAAAACTCTAGCAGTCTTCATAAAAGGTCTCCCCAGAATAAGAGGAACATCACTAGCTCCTTCCATCTCCATCACAATGAAATCTACTGGGAATACAAATTTGTCAACCTTCACTAGAACATCTTCAACCACTCCATATGGGTATTTAAGAGACCTGTCTGCCAATTGAAGAGCCATTCTGGTTGGTTTAATTTCCAACCCCTGAATTGTTCTGCACATGGATAGCGGCATTAGATTAATGCTAGCTCCCAAATCAATCAATGCTCTTCCAACTTTCACATCTCCTATGGTACATGGAATGGTGAAGCTTCCTGGGTCTTTAAGTTTAGGAGGTAGTTTCTGTATGATTGCACTGCAATTGCCCTGTATATTGATAGTTTCCTTCTCAATGTACTTGTGTTTCTTTGTGAGAAGTTCCTTCAAAAATTTTGCATATGCTGGCATCTGTTGCAATGCTTCAGAGAATGGTATAGTGATCTCCAACTTCTTAAAGAGTTCCATGAATCTTTCCAACTGCTTTTCTTTCTCCTTCCTTGAATAACTCTTTGGATAAGGAAGTGGCTTTTCATACTCTTTTTCTTTCTGTCTCTCTTCTCTCTCATTTTTTTCTCTCCTCTCCTCTTCTTCTTTTCTCTTTTTCTCTCTCTCACATGTTTCTTTTTCACTCTCACTCTCATTTTCTTTCTCCTTTCTCTCTTTTTGTCTCTCCTCTAACACTCTACCGCTTCTAGTCACAACAGTTTTGCACTCCTTTCCAAGATTATCTTGTTTAATTTCGTCAACTATTCTCTCAACATGAACCTCCATTTTTTTAAATGCAACATCCACATTATGACAATAGGACGCATTTGTCTTCAAGAATCTCTGGAAAGTCTCTTCAAGCTTTGTTGTTTTCTCAACTGGAGTAACTTGCATCTGCCATTTTTGTCGTTCTTGAACCATTGAGACCTGTTGTATTCCCTGTGGTATTCGAGAAAGTTTCATGGTTACTTCCTCAAGCTGTTGAAAAAGAGTTTTATTTTGTTCTAGCAGAGCATCATGTAATGGTAACAACTCCCTCTGATGAAAGTCTCCTTTTTCAATATTGAGTTCGTTGTCACTAGTAGCCATATTTTCAATAATTTCAGTTGCTTCCTCTGGAGTCTTCCATTTGATATTGCCTCCAGCTGAAGCATTCAGTATCATCTTGGTTTGTGAACCAAGCCCTCCAAGGAAAGTTAGGACTACTTCTTCTTCTCTGAAACCATGCATAGGAGTTTTACGTAACAATCCTTTGTATCTGTCCCATGCATGTCCAAGTGATTCTTCCATGCCCTGCTTGAATGAAGATATCTCTTGCTTGCCCTTAGTCACCTTAGATTGTGGGAAGTATTTGTTTAAAAACTTTGTAACCACTGCTTCCCACTCCGTGAAACTTTCTTCTGGAAAAGAGTTCAACCAAAGCTTAGCATTGCCTCCCAATGAGAAAGGAAACAAGCTAAGTTTGATAGCTTCGTCTGGCGCCCCATTGATCTTGACCGTATTGCAGATCTCATTAAATGTTGTAAGGTGCTCATATGGGCTTTCATGTGATAACCCAGTAAATTGATTACTCTTTACCAGTTGAATTAATGCTGGTTTGACCTCCATGTTGGCTGCATTGACTCTAGGTCGAGCTATGCTGTTAAAGTGTTGAGGTCCAGCAAGATTAGTATAATCTGCAAGAGTTCTTCTAGCATTATTGTTCTCCATACTCCTTGTGCTATTGAACTAGTACTGGTTTGACCTTCCTGCATACACAAGAAAACAAAACCCTAGAAAAAATTTGTTAGCGCAAAAAGATATAGGAAAAGAAAATAAAGATTGAAAAGATATAAGAAGATAAGAGATTTAGAAGATAGAATCAAATAAAATAAAATAAAACCTAATCTAAAAAATAAAATCTAATCTAAAAGATAAAATAAAATAAAATCTAACCTAACCTAAAAGATAGAATAAGAATAAAATAAAATCTAACCTAAAAAGATAAAAAGATAAAATCTAATAAAATAAAATAAAATCTAATCTAAAAAAAATAAAAATAAAATCTAACCTAAAAAAAAAATCTAATCTAATCTAACCTAAAATAAAATCAAATCAAATAAAAACCGAAAAATAAAAAAACAGAAAATAAAAATAGAAAACAGAAAAACAGAAAACAGAAAAATAAAATAAAATAAAATAAAATACAAACTGAAAAATATAAACAGAAAAATAAAATAAAATTAAAAAAATTCGAAATTTAAATTAAAAATAAAAAAAATAAGTCAAAGATAATCAATAATCACACAAATTAACCAGTTAAACCACGAATCCCCGGCAACGGCGCCAAAAACTTGATGGACAAATTTGTAAGCACCAAAATATGATGTCACAAACTTGTTTCACAATCGGCAAGTATGACCGAATCGTTCAAGTAATAAAACTTGGTAAGACCAAGTATCGTTCTTCCCAAAGGACTCACGGCCTAGTTTAGTTATGTGGTTTCTTGATTAACTAAGACTTACAAACGAAATATTTGGGTTTAAAATGCAAGACAGAAAATAAACATGTATGCATGAAAGAAGACGCTGAGGGGCACTCAAGAGGTGGCGTTGGAACCGCTGAGGGGCAAATGGCCGCTGAGGGGAAGAAAGAAGACGCGTAACCACCGCTGAGCGGTAAATGGCGCTGAGCGGCACTTTTTGGGCTTGGGCTTTTGTAATCTTTTGTAACTCTAGATTAGTATATAAGGGCTTGCACGTCCTTTAGTTAGTATCTTTGGCAGAAACGAGGCAAACACTCTCTCTTTCACCCCTTTGAAGGAGGATCTTGGATGCTCAGGCTACCTCTTCCACTTTATTGGGTTTATTCTTTCATACTTTCATTGTTATTCATCTAGGTTCACCATGAATATGGTGAACTAAACCTTGTATGTTTGTTGGGGAATCAATGTAATCTCTTGAAGCTCTCATATATGGATTTGTTGAATACATCTTTGAATTAAGACATATGCTTTCTTTTCATCATTAGTTAGGGTTTTTCCTCTTTGCTCAATGCTTGCATTGTTTAACTCATTCTAATGCATGATTATTGGTTTTGTTGATACGGACACGTACGGGGAAATCTAGATCCGGGGAATTTCTCCCAATATTTTACTGACAATATTATATTGGTTGCCTTAAGCTCCTGCGGTAATGAACTAATCATTAGGAATGCTAGGAATTGTATGAACTATTTGATTAGGGAGAAGCCATCTAGAATGGTACATTAGTGAGTGGCATTAACAATGATGATTTGAATGATGAATTCCTAAAATATATGAGAGTGGATGAGATGAAATTGACCCCCAACAACATATTCATTCATATATTCCATTGAAAGTGTTTATCTTTTGTCTTTGCCATTGATCAAAATTCATGCATACATGTTTATTTTCTGTCTTGCATTTTAAACCCAAATATTTCGTTTGTAAGTCTTAGTTCGTCAACAAATCACATAACTAAACTAGGCCGTGAGTCCTTTGGGAGAACGATACTTGGTCTTACCGAGTTTATTACTTGAAACGATTCGGTCATACTTGCCGATTGTTAAACAAGTTTGTGACATCATATTTTGGTGATCATAAATTTGTGCATCAGTCAACTTCGTCAACTTCCTCCACTTCCTCCACTTCCTCCACTTCGTCAACTTCGTCCACTTATTCCACTTTATCCACTTCCTACACTTCCTCCACTGCGTTGACTTCGTCCACTTCCTCCACTTCGTCCACTTCCTCCACCTCGTCCACTACCTCCACTTCCTCCATTTCCTCCACTTCGTCCACTTCTTCAACATCGTCAACTTCGTCCACTGCGTCGACTTCATCCACTTCCTCCACTTCGTCCACTTTCTCCACTTCCACCACTTCCTCCACTTCGTCAACTTCCTCTACCTCCTCCACTTCCTCCACTTCCTCCACTTCCTCCACTTCATCCACTTCGTCCACTTTCTCCACTTGCTCTACTTCGTCAACTTCTTCAACTTCGTCAACTTCCTCCACTTCCTCCACTTCCTCCACTTTATCCACTTCCTCCACTTCCTCCACTGCGTTGACTTCGTCCACTTCCTCTACTTCGTCCACTTCCTCCACCTCATCCACTTCCTCCACTTCCTCCACTTCCTCCACTTCCTCCACTTCTTCAACATCGTCAACTTCGTCCACTTTGTCCACTTCGTCAACTTCTTCAACTTCGTCCTCTTCCTCCACTTTGTCAACTTCCTCCACCTTGTCCACTTCGTCGACTTCATCCACTTCGACCACTTCGTCAACTTCGTCTACTTCGTTCACTTCGTCCACTTCGTCCACTTCGTCCACTTCATCCACTTCCTCCACATCGTCCACTTCATTCACTTCGTCCACTTCGTCCACTTCATCCACTTCGTCAACTTCGTCCACTTCGCCCACATCTTCAACTTCGTCTACTTCCTCCACTTCCTCCACTTCGTCCACTTCGTCAACATCCTCCACTTCGTCAACTTCGTCCACTTCGTCAACTTCGTCAACTTCGTCAACTTCGTCCACTTCGTCAACTTCGTCAACTTCGTCCACTTCGTCAACTTCGTCCACTTCGTTCACTTCGTCATATTCGTCCACTTCCTCCTCTTCGTGCACTTCCTCCACTTCCTCCACTTCCTCCACTTCCTCCACTTCGTCATCTTCGTCGACTTCCTCCACTTCCTCCACTTAGTCCACTTCCTCCACTTCCTCCGCTTCGTCCACTTCTTCCACTTCCTCTACCTCGTCCACTTGCTCCACTTCGTCCACTTCGTCCACTTCGTCCACTTCGTCAACTTCTTCAACTTCGTCAACTTCGTCAATTTCCTCCACTTCCTCCACTACCTCAACTACCTCCACTTCCTCCACTTCCTCCACTTTCTCCACTTCATCCACTTCCTCCACTTCGTGCACTTTGTCCACTTCCTCCACTTCGTTCACGTGCTCCACTTCCTCCACTTCCTCCACTTCGTCCACTTCGTCCACTTCGACAACTTCTTCAACTTCATCAACTCCGTCCATTCGTCCACTTCCTCAACTTCCTCCTCTTGCTCCACTTCGTCCACTTCATCAACTTCCTCCACTTCGTCCACTTCGTCAACATCCTCCACTTCGTGAACTTACTCCACTTCGTCAACTTCTTCCACGTCATCCACTTCGTCAACTTTCTCAACTTTGTCCATGATGAGAGGGTCGCACCTCCCACAAAAGTTGTGCATAAAAGAATGCAGTATAGTGCTAGGAATTGACTCCTAGGTCGTCTCTCAAGGACCAAATGTGGTTCGAGTCTTAGGTCAAACACGTAGTGGGGGGTTTTGAAAGTTTTGTTTTTGATGCGGAAAAATTAAAATGAACTAAATTAAAACACGAACATAAACACGGATGAACACAAGATTAAAACAGTTGATCACTTAAGCTAACATCGTAACTAAAATATCACAACCAAGAAAAATAGAGAACATTAAAATGAAAAGTGCTTTAACCAAATTAAAAGTGCAACATTGAGCTAAACAATTAAATGCAAATTGAGAATGGCGGACAATTGAAATGAATGCTTAAAGAAATTTAACATTAAATGCTTGAAGAAGTAAAGAAAACTAAAACCGTCACTCCAATGCACCGTGTGTCTCCAAAATCAATATCCTCATTAGCCCTTATGCCGAACGTATTAAAAGAAAGAAATAAAAATGCTCCCAATGTTGAATCACCGTTCTAACCTCTAAAGAAAGAAAAGAAAAGAAAATTCCCCTGTTGCTGAAATAAAATCCGAATTCCATTCCTAGGTCGTAGCATCCCTTTCCAAGTGAATGAGCTCCCTTATCAATTTGCAGCACAATAAATCCGAGAATGGAATTTAAATTCAGCTTGTGTAACCACTTGAATGCTATAGGTGAATAAGGAAATGTATCTACTGCCTTGAGATGCAACGCGTCAGCAAAATGAAGTATTGTGCAACTATAATAAAAAGAAAATGCAACGACGAATGAAATTTCAGCACCAAGCAGCGGAAATAAAATTCCAATTCAGCTAAGGAAAGAACTTGAATTGCAAGATAAATCAATGCTAGTAAAATTGCAATGATGAGCTAATAAAATAAAGGTACATTCCAGCTGAAGAAGAAAAATAGAACAACATTCAAGCTAATATAAGAAATGAAAACACATTGCAGCGGGAATGGCATTAAAAGAAAACACGTTAATCAATGAAATAAAACAAAATGAGTGAGCTAACATGTGGAGTATATAAATCCTTCTAGGTCCAAGCGTGATCTAATAAAACCCAAACCGTGTGCACCTCTTAAGCAAATAAAAGAAATGAGCTTCTAAATGACCAGCAAACTGAGAACGGGAGTGAGCTGCTGCACCGTTTCTCCAATTGAAAAGCCCTGAAATGTTGATTTTTTGGAGCAATCCGTGTGCTTCCTTCTAGGTGGCGGCTGGACCATGTGTAGCTTGCAATTTTTATTCAAGTTACGCCTTCTTCCATAAGCACAAATGTAAAAATACAGTTCCCCCTTCTTAGCTACTGTGGCGGCTCCTTTTGTTTGCAACCTACTGGACGTGAAAGCCTCCTCCACTACGTGTGCACCTACCAGGCCTGCTACTTTCTTCTCTGCTGGAACTTTAATTTCCGTGTGCACCCCTCCAAGCTTGTTGGACGCTTCATGTGCGCAAGGGCCCCACTGCTGTGCTGGACGCTGCTTCTTTGATGGACACCACCCGCTGCTGCTCACCGTGTGCAAGCTGGACTTTCTTTTTGAAGCAAGGTGACTCCTCTCCTTAATGTGCAGCAGCTTCTTTTTCTTTTGGGTCGGGCCGTGACTCTCTAAAAGCCCAACAAAGATGAAGTGTTGCTCCCTCCAAACTTTGCTCAACAGCTGCAGCGTGTAGCTCCTTCAAATATTAATTACCCTTTGCAACCAAGTGCTGACCGTCACCCCATCTTCTCCATGAAATGAATCAACCTTCTTCCTTTAATCACCATTGTGCTTCCTGGACGCGTGCCTTTGTGTGCTTTCAATGATGAAACACCTTTTATTCTCCAAGGCCATCACCTTGAACCTGCTGGACGTCACCCCATTTTCAATTAAAGCACCCCTTTCTCAAAGGCCCAAAGAGTAAAATCACCATAGTGTCCTCTTTCTTGTGCACACTTCTTTTATGAAGAGTCTTGAATTAAGTGACAACCTTCCAAATGTCCCACATTGTATTTCCAAAATTTTCCTGTAATTAATAAATCAAATAATTAGCTTCAGAAAACCCAAATTAGCACAATTACGAATTTCCAACCAAATTAAGCAGAATTAGGAAAACGGGGAAATAACGGACAATTAAACACAATTCCCTGGTTTATTTAAGTGCAATAAACTAAATATAATTCAAGAAATAACGACTCATCAGTCCACTTTGTTCACTTCGTCCACTTCGTCAACTTCCTCCACATCGTCCACTACGTCATCTTCGTCAACTTCGTCCACTTCGTTAACTTCGTCCACTTCGTTCACTTTGGTCACTTCGTCTACTTCCTCCACTTCCTCCACTTCGTTCACTTCGTTCACCTCTTCCACTTCGTCCACTTCCTCCACTTCCTCCACTTCCACAACTTCGTCCACTTCTTCAACATCGTCAACTTCGTCGACTTCGTCCACTTCGTCCACTTCATCCACTTCATCCACTTCCTCCACTTCGTCCACTTCATTCACTTCGTCCACTTCGTCACTTCCTCCACTTCCTCCACTTCATCCACTTCGTCCACTTCCTCCACTTCCTCCACTGCGTCGACTTCGTCCACTTCCTCCACTTCCTCCACTTCCTCCACTTCCTTCACTTCGTCCACATCGTCCAGATCTTCAACATCGTCGACTTCGTCCACTGCGTGGACTACGTCCACTTCCTCCACTTCCTCCACTTCCTCCACTTCGTCCACTTCGTCCCCCTCTTCAACATCGTCCACTTTGTCAACTTCTTCAACTTCGTCAACTTCGTCCTCTTCCTCCACTTCGTCAACTTCCTCCACTTCATACACTTCGTCAACTTCGTCAACATCCTCCACTTCGTCAACATCTTCCACTTCGTCCACTTCGTCAACTTCATCCACTTCGTCAACTTCATCCAGTTCGTTCACTTCGTCATAATCGTCCACTTCCTCCACTTCGTGCACTTCCTCTACTTCCTCCATTTCCTCCACTACGTCCGCTTCGTCAACTTCGTCAACTTCGTCAACTTCGTCCACTTCGTCCACTTCATTAACTTCTTCCATTTCGTCCACTTCCTCCATTTCCTCCACTTCCTCCACTTCGTCAACTTCCTCCACTTCGTCAACTTGCTCCACTTCGTCTACTTCATCCACTTCCTCGACTTCGTCCACCTCCTCGACTCCGTCCACTTCCTCCACTTCCTCCTCTTCCTCCACTTCCTCCACTTCCTCCACGTCCTCCACTTCGTCAACTTCTTCTATATCGTCAACTTTGTCCACTTCATCCACTTCGTTAACTTCTTCGCTTCGTCAACTTCGTCCTCTTCCTCCACTTTGTGAACTTCCTCCACTTCGTCAACTTTCTCCACTTCGTCAACTTCGGCCACTTAGTCAACTTGTTCCACTTCGTCAACTTCGTCAACTTCGTCCACTTGCTCCTCTTCGTGCACTTGCTCTATTTCCTCCACTTCCACCACTTCGTGCGCTTCGTCCACTTCGTCAACATCGTCAACTTCGTCCACTTCGTGCACTGCATCCACTTCACCACTTAGTCCACTTCCTTCGCTTCGCCACTTTGTCCACTTCCTCCACTTCTTCCACTTCGTCCACTTCCACCACTTCGTCCACTTCCTCCACTTCATCCACTTCCTCCACTTCGTCAACTTCGTCGACTTTCTCCACTTCGTCCACTTCCTCCACTTTGTCCACTTCGTCCACTTCCTCCGCTTCGGCCACTTCCTCCACTTCCTCTACTTCGTCCACTTCCTCCACTTCCTCCACTTCGTCCACTTCGTCCACTTCGTCAACTTCTTCAACTTCGTCAACTTCGTCAACTTCCTCCACTTCCTCCACTACCTCAACTATCTCCACTTCCTCCACTTCCTCCACTTTCACCACTTTGTCCACTTCCTCCACTTCGTGCACTTCCTCCACTTCCTCCACTTCGTCCACTTCGTCAACTTCTTCAACTTCGTCCACTTCCTCAACTTCCTCCTCTTCCCCCACTTCGTCCACTTCGTCCATTTCATCAACTTCCTCCACTTCGTCCACTTTGTCAACATCCTCCACTTCGTCAACTTACTCCACTTCGTCAACTTCTTCCACGTCGTCCACTTTGTCAACTTTCTAAACTTCGTCCACTTTGTTCACTTCGTCCACTTCCTCCACTCCGTGCACTTCCTCCACTTCCTCCACATCGTCCAATTTGTCCACTTCGTCCACTTCGTCAACATCATCCACTTAGTCCACTTCCACCACTTCGTCTACTTTGTCCACTTCGTCGACTTCGTCAACTTCGTCCACTTCGTTCACTTCGGTGACTTCGTCCACTTCCTCCACTTCCTCCACTTTGTGCACTTCGTTCACCTCCTTCACTTCCTCCACTTCCTCCACTTCGTTCACCTCCTCCACTTCCTCCACTTCCTCCACTTCCTCCACTTCATCAACTTCGTCCACTTTCTCTACTTCCTCCACTTCGTCCACTTCCTCCACTTCGACCACTTCTTCCACTTCGTCCACCTCCTCTTCTTCCTCCACTTCGTCCACTTCGTCCACTTCTTCAACATCTTCAACTTCGTCCACTTCGTCAACTTCTTCCTCCACTTTGTCAACTTCCTCCACTTTGTCCACTTCGTCCACTTCGATCACTTCGTCAACTTCGTCTACTTCGTTCCCTTTGTCCACTTCGTCCACTTCATCCACTTCCTCCACTTCGTCCACTTCATTCACTTCGTCTACTTCCTTCACTTCCTCCACTTCCTCTACTTCATCCACTTCGTCAACTTCGTCCATTTCCTCCACTTCCTCCACTTCCTCCACTTCCTCAACTTCGTCCACTTCGTCCACTTCCTCCACTTCGTCCCATTCATCCATTTCGTCCATTTCCTCCACTTCCTCCACTTCGTCCACTTCGTCCACTTCCTCCACTTCGACCACTTCGTCCACTTCGTCCACTTCATCCACTTCGTGCACTTCATCCACTTCACAACTTAGTCTACTTCCTTCACTTCTTCCACTTCTTCCACTTCGTCCACTTCCTGCACTTCCTCCACTTCCTTCACTTCCTCCACTTCCTCCACTTCCTCCACTTTCTCCACTTCGTCGACTTCGTCCACGTCCTCCACTTCGTGCACTTCTTCCACTTCCTCCACTTCCTCCACTTCCTCCACTTCCTCCACTTCGTCCACTTCGTCAACTTCTTCCACTTCGTCAACTTCGTCCACTTCCTCAACTTCCTCCTCTTCCCCCACTTCGTCCATTTCGTCCACTTCATCAACTACCTCCACTTCGTCCACTTCGTGAACATCTTCCACATGGTCAACTTACTCCACTTCGTCAACTTCTTCCACGTCGTCCCCTTCGTCAACTTTGTCAACTTCATGCACTTTCTTCAGTTCGTCCACTTCCTCCACTTCGTGCACTTCCTCCACTTCCTCCACATCGTCCACTTCCTCCACTTCGTCCACTTCCTCCACTTCGTCCACTTCGTCCACTTCCTCCACCTTGTCCACTTCCTCCACTTCGTCAACTTTGTCAACTTTGTCAACTTCGTCCACTTAGTCCACTTCCACCACTTCGTCCACTTCGTCAACTTCCTCCACTTCGTTCACCTCCTCCACTTCCTCCACTTCGTCCACTTCCTCCACTTCGTCCACTTCTTCAACATCGTCAACTTCGTCCACTTCGTCCACTTCGTCAACTTCTTCAATTTCGTCCTCTTCCTCCACTTTGTCAACTTCCTCCACCTTGACCACTTCGTCCACTTCGACTACTTCGTCAACTTCGTCTACTCCGTTCACTTCGTCCACTTCCTCCACTTCGACCACTTCATTCACTCCGTCCACTTCCTCCACTTCGTCAACTTAGTCCATTTCCTCCACTTCCTCCACTTCGTCCACTTCGTCCACTTCCTCCACTTCCTCAACTTCCTCCACTTCCTCAACTTCGTCCACTTCCTTCACTTCGACCACTTCGTCCACTTCGTGAACTTCGTCCACTTAGTCCACTTCATCCACTTCGTGCACTTCATCCACTTCACCACTTAGTCCACTTCCTTCACTTCGTCCACTTCCTCCACTTCTTCCACTTCGTCCACTTCCTCCACTTCGTCCACTTCCTCCACTTCCTTCACTTCCTCCACTTCCTCCACTTCCTCCACTTCGTCAACTTCGTCGACTTGCTCCACTTCGTCTAGTTCCTCCACTTTGTCCACTTCGTCCACTTCCTCCACTTCCTCCACTTCGTCCACTTCTTCCACTTCGTCCACTTCCTCAACTTCTTCAACTTCGTCAACTTCGTCTACTTCTTCCACTTCCTCCTCTTCGTCCACTTCCTCCACTTCCTCCACTTCGACCACTTCCTCCACTCCGTCCACTTCGTCAACTTCGTCCGCTTAGTCCACTTCATCCACTTCGCGCATTTCGTCCAATTCACCACTTAGTCCACTTCCTTTCACTTCGTCCACTTCCTCCACTTCCTCCACTTCCTCCACTTCTTCCACTTCATCCACTTCGTCCACTTCGTCCACTTCGTCAACTTCCTCCACTTCCTCGACTTCGTCCACTTCGTCCACTTCGTCAACTTCGTCCACTTCGTCATCTTTGTCAACTTCCTCCACTTCCTCCACTTCCTCCACTTCTTCGACGTCCTCCACTTCCTCCACATTGTCCACTTAGTCCACTTCCTCCACTTCATCCACTACATCCACGTCCGCCACTTCGCCCAAAGCGTCTACTTCTTCCACGTCGTCCACTTCGTCAACTTTGTCAACTTCATCCACTTTGTTCACTTCGTCAACTTCCTCCACTTCGTGCACTTCCTCCACTTCCTTCACATCGTCCACTTCCTCCACTTCATCCACTTCGTCCACTTCGTCAACTTCGTCCGCTTAGTCCACTTCATCCACTTCGCGCATTTCATCCACTTCACCACTTAGTCCACTTCCTCCACTTCCTCCACTTCTTCCACTTCGTCCACTTCGTCAACTTCCTCCACTTCCTCGACTTCGTCCACTTCGTCAACTTCGTCCACTTCGTCCTCTTCGTCAACTTCCTCCACTTCCTCCACTTCCTCCACTTCTTCCACATCCTCCACTTCCTCCACATTGTCCACTTAGTCCACTTCCTCCACTTCCTCCACTTCATCCACTTCATCCACGTCCGCCACTTCGCCCACAGCGTCTACTTCGTCCACTTCATCCCCTTTGTCCACTTCGTCCACTTCTTCAACTTCGTCAACTTCGTCGACTTCCTCAACTTCGTCCACTACCTCAACTTCCTCCACTTCCTCCACTTCCTCCACTTCGTCGACTTCCTCCACTTCGTCAACTTCCTCCACTTTGTCCACTTTGTCCACTTCCTCAGCTTCATCCACTTCCTCCACTTTCTCCACTTCCTCCACTTCCTCCACTTCGTGCACTTCGTCCACTTCCTCCAGTTCCTCCACTTCCTCCACTTACTCCATTTCCCCCACTTCGTCCACTTCGTCCACTTCATCAACTTCCTCCACTTCGTCCCCTTCGTTAACATCCTCCACTTCGTCAACTTACTCCACTTTGTCCTCTTCCTCCATTTTCTCCACTTCGTCCACTTCCTCCACTTCCTCCGCTTGCTCCACATCGTCCGCTACGTTTACTTCATCAACTTCGTCCACTTCGTCCACTTCCTCCACTTCCTCAACTTCGTCCACTTCCTCCACTTCCTCCACTTCGTCCACTTCCTCCACTTCCTCCACTTCCTCCACTTCCTCCACTTCCTCCACTTCGACCACTTCGTCCACTTCGTCCACTTCGTCCACTTAGTCCACTTCATCCACTTCGTGCACTTCATCCACTTCACCACTTAGTCCACTTCCTTCACTTCGTCCACTTCTTCCACTATGTCCACTCCCGCACTTCCTCCAATTCCTTCACTTCCTCCACTTCGTCCACTTCCTCCACTTTCTCCACTTCGTCTTCTTCCTCCACTTCGTGCACTTCCTCCACTTCGTCCACTTCCTCCACTTCCTCCACTTCCTCCACTTCCTCTACTTCCTCCACTTCGTCAACTTCTTCCACTTCGTCAACTTCGTCCACTTCCTCAACTTTCTCCTCTTCCCCCACTTCGTCCACTTCGTCCACTTATTCAACTTCCTCCACTTCGTCCACTTCGTGAACATCCTCCACTTCGTCAAGTTACTCCACTTTGTCAACTTCTTCCATGTCATCCACTTCGTCAACTTTGTCAACTTATTCCACTTTGTTCACTTCGTCCACTTCCTCCACTTCGTGCACTTCCTCCACTTCCTCCACATCGCCCACTTCCTCCACTTCATCCACTTCGTCCACTTCGTCCACTTCGTCCACTTCGTCCACTTCGTCCACTTCGTCCACTTTGTCAACTTCGTCCACTTAGTCCACTTCCACCACTTTGTCTACTTCGTCCACTTCGTCCACATTGTCAACTTCGTCTACTTCGTCCACGTCGTCCACTTCTTCCACTTCGCCAACTTCGTCCACTTCGTTCACTTCGGTCACTTCGTCGACTTCCTCCACTTCCTCCACTTCTTCCACATCCTCCACTTCCTCCACATTGTCCACTTAGTCCACTTCCTCCACTTCCTCACTTCCTCCACTTCCTCCACTTCATCCACGTCCGCCACTTCGTCCACAACGTCTACTTCGTCCACTTCATCCCCTTTGTCCACTTCGTCCACTTCTTCAACTTCGTCAACTTCGTCGACTTCCTCCACTTCGTCCACTACCTTAACTTCCTCCACTTCCTCCACTTCCTCCACTTCGTCAACTTCGTCGACTTCCTCCACTTCCTCCACTTTGTCCACTTCGTCCACTTCCTCAGCTTCGTCCACTTCCTCCACTTTCTCCACTTCGTCCACTTCGTCCACTTCCTCCACTTCGTGCACTTCGTCCACTTCCTCCAGTTCCACCACTTCCTCCACTTCCTCCATTTCCCCCACTTCGTCCACTTCGTCCACTTCTTCAACTTCCTCCACTTCGTCGCCTTCGTCAACATCCTCCACTTCGTCAACTTACTCCACTTTGTCCACTTCCTCCATTTTCTCCACTTCCTCCACTTCCTCCACTTCCTCCGCTTCCTCCGCTTCCTCCACTTCGTCCGCTACGTTTACTTCGTCAACTTCGGCCACTTCCTCCACTTCCTCCACTTCCTCAACTTCGTCCACTTCGTCCACTTCCTCCAGTTCCTCCAGTTCCTCCACTTCCGTCCACTTCCTCCACTTCGACCACTTCGTCCACTTCGTCCACTTCATCCACTTCGTCCACTTAGTCCACTTCATCCACTTCGTGCACTTCATCCACTTCACCACTTACTCCACTTCCTTCACTTCGTCCACTTCTTCCACTTCTACCACTTCGTCCACTTCCTGCACTTCCTCCACTTCCTTCACTTCCTCCACTTCCTCCACTTCCTCCACTTTCTCCACTTCGTCTACTTCCTCCACTTCGTGCACTTCCTCCACTTCCTCCACGTCCTCCACTTCGTCCACTTCGTCAACTTCTTCCACTTCGTCAACTTCGTCCACTTCCTCAACTTTCTCCTCTTCCCCCACTTCGTCCACTTCGTCCACTAGGTGAGGCTTAGACTTTGGATCTAAGACACACTCACCGACTACTCAATTTTAGGTTGTGAGACTTCTTTGAGTCTAGTTACAAGTGAGGTCTCCTAGGTGAGGCTTAGACTTTGGATCTAAGACACACTCACCGACTACTCAATTTTAGGTTGTGAGACTTCTTTGAGTCTAGTTACAAATGAGGGAAGAGCACTTGTGAACTCTAGCACCTCACTTGCTTGGATTTGGAACTTACAACCAAAGAAAAACAATGGAAGTTACAAAGAAATTTGGTAAATTGGAAAGGAAAAGTTAAAAATAGGCTAAGGGACAATGTATGCAGCTTTGGTTGCTCTCAAAGAACTTGAATCTACTGGATTCCAAACAATTCTCTCAGCTGCAAGGTGCCTAAGCCAAGAAATTAATTTTCTGCAGTATAGAATGCTGCTGCAGTCACGGTTTTTCCTTCTTCAAGGTTCAACTTCATTCACTTTTCTTTACCAATTGAACTTCCTTTGATGCTTCCACTTGCAGTGAGCCATTTGAGTTATAGTTCACCTATCCAATAAACCAATTAGTCACAGAAACTACCACCACAATTGCCAGCAAAATCACATCCAAGTGACAGCAACACCAGGACTTTTGTCAAACAGATGGTGTGCAGAGTGTTCAAAATTCAGAAAGCAAGCAATTAAGTGGCTATCAATCACGGTGGCACATCAAAATGATCTTAGGAATGGCTCTAGAACAGACTTAAAATGCAATAAAAGACTTTAAATCAGAATCACACACGAATTGGCTATGCATTGAAAATTGACAAAACTGTTTGATGAAATGCCTGAATGAGTTGCACCAGATTTTTGCACCAGATTTCTGCACCAGAATTTTATACAATTCAAACTTCGAAACTGATGATGCAATGGTCCTAAGTGCCTTTTAACATTTGTAATATCTCTTTTGAATTGTTATCTTAATATTTTAAATGGACCATGGCTTTTACTGCATCTAAAAATGATGAATCAAACAAAGTAATGCAGTGCAGAATTTGACAGAAAAACCAACACAGTATTGCAGCAGAGTCAATTTTTTTCAATGCAGAAAAATAGACCAAATGAACAGTACTGCACCTAGTTATTTTCCAATGATTCAAACATGTTTTGATGATGATTTATGACTTGTTGGAACTAATTGGATACATCAAAACTATATAAAACAGAAAATCACTACTGCAGTACCATATTTCAGCTAAATTTACCAACTAGCATGGTCAAATTTTGATTCAAAAGTAATTCTGACTTGAAAACAGCAAGGAGGAGTTAGAAATGGTATTTGAAATTTGCACAAATGCAGAAATTCAGTGTTGATGATGATTAGCAATGATCTAATACTAACCACACACAATTAAGCAAAATTGACTCAAGGAAACTCATGCATCTCGGCCAAATGCTTGGACACTCTTGCCACATGACAAACTATTTGGAATCAACTCATTTCATCTTCCAAATGGTTCAGACAATGGGTCAACCAACTGCTGTTCAATAGAACAGTAAATGACCATAAAAACAGTGGCAATGCAGCACAAAAACAGAACTGAAATGCTGTCAGGATTTTAAAAAAAAACTGCACAGATTTTGAGTTTGAATGATAGATCTAAACACCTGAGCTCATTTCTAAAGTATTCATTGCTCTTACTTGGTGTAGCCACATTCAAACAACTCAGATTTTTGGTAAAACTTGGTAGAAAAACCAGATTTGATAACAAAACAGCAAAGTAACTAACAAGACTTAAGACAAAAACAGAAATGATGTTTAAATGGTAAAATAGACTCAAACAATTAATAACAGCCGAATAAAATGAAGGAAAACTCAAACAACGACAGCTAGTAGCCAATGAAATTAAGAGTAGATCCTAAACAAAGCAATGATTGATGAAACATTGCAGAATTTTTCAGAAAACAGCAAGACAACCAGGAAATTTTTTGACAGCAGATAAATGGAAGAAAATCTGGACTTATCTCACGGTTCTAGTTAGAACCTTGCTCTGAATACCACTTGATACATCCTAGGAGATGTGGAGAAGCAGATCCGTGAGATTGGAGGTGCAGGGAGGCTTGAACAGCTTGCGGAAACCAATGGAACAGTAGCATGGGCAGCTGCAGACTTGGAGTTTTGTGAGCAGATTGATGAAGAGTTTTGGATGTGAAGCAGCGGATGTTTGGAGTTTAAAGTGAATGGATATGGAGGCTAGCTTGGAGAGGTGATTCACAACTCAGAAGGCTTCCTAGAGTGGAAGGAAGTTGCAATGGAAATCAAGCTAAGAAGTGACTCTTGGAGAAGGAATTTGCTATGCATTTCAGCAGAAATTCTTTAATACAATCCAAAAGTGATTTACAAGCTTTTCCTATGAGATTTTATAGATTAATCTCAAGGCTCTAAGCACTCAACTTTCACGTGGCAGATCTGAACCCATGTGCTACATGTATAGCGTCTAAAACACGTGAAAATCAAGTTTTATGTGAAGAAAAACAATTACTCATGCAACCCCATAGAAGGATAAGTACACCCCTTTTGTATAGAAATGTCCTTTTTACCCTTCTCCATGTTTTGGCAGATTTGGCATATCTTCTTGTTCTCCAATTTTCCATCCAAAGATAGCAAATAGTACTTGACCTTGAGGAGAATATTCATCTTGGAGCTTTTTGGCCATTCCTCTTGTGATGGGTCCTATGGTGTTAGACCTTCTTGTATCACGTCTACTTCGTCCACTTCATCCCCTTTGTCCACTTCGTCCACTTCTTCAACTTCGTCAACTTCGTCAACTTCGTCGACTTCCTCCACTTCCTCCACTACCTCAACTTCCTCCACTTGCTCCACTACCTCCACTTCGTCAACTTCGTCGACTTCCTCCACTTCATCAACTTCCTCCACTTTGTCCACTTCCTCCGCTTTGTCCACTTCCTCCACTTTCTCCACTTCCTTTACTTCGTGCACTTCGTCCACTTCCTCCACTTCCTCCACATCCTCCATTTCCCCCACTTCGTCCACTTCGTCCACTTCATCAACTTCCTCCACTTCGTCCCCTTCGTCAACATCCTCCACTTCGTCCCCTTCGTCAACATCCTCCACTTCGTCAACTTACTCCACTTTGTCCACTTCCACCATTTTCTCCACTTCGTCCACTTCCTCCACTTCCTCCGCTTCCTCCACTTCCTCCGCTACGTTTACTTCGTCAACTTCGTCCACTTCGTCCACTTCCTCCACTTCCTCAACTTCGTCCACTTCGTCCACTTCGTCCACTTCCTCCACTTCGTCCACTTCGTCCACTTCCTCCACTTCGTCCACTTCCTCCACTTCGACCACTTCGTCCACTTCGTCCACTTCATCCACTTCGTGCACTTCATCCACTTCACCACTTAGTCCACTTCCTTCACTTCGTCCACTTCTTCTACTTCTTCCACTATGTCCACTTCCTACACTTCCTCCACTTCGTCTACTTCCTCCACTTCGTGCACTTCCTCCACTTCCTCCACTTCCTCCACTTCCTCCACTTCCTACACTTTCTCCACTTCGTCTACTTCCTCCACTTCGTGCACTTCCTCCACTTCCTCCACTTCCTCCCCTTCGTCAACTTCTTCCACTTCGTCAACTTCGTCCACTTCCTCAACTTTCTCCTCTTCCCCCACTTCGTCCACTTCGTCCACTTCATCAACTTCCTCCACTTCGTCCACTTCGTGAACATCCTCCACTTCGTCAACTTACTCCACTTTGTCAACTTCTTCCATGTCGTCGACTTCGTCAACTTTGTCAACTTCATCCACTTTGTTCACTTCGTCCACTTCCTCCACTTCATGCACTTCCTCCACTTCCTCCACATCGTCCACTTCCTCCACTTCATCCACTTCGTCCATTTCGTCCACTTCGTCCACTTCGTCAACTTTGTCAACTTCGTCCACTTAGTCCACTTCCACCACTTCGTCTACTTCGTCAACTTCGTCCACTTTGTCCACTTCGTCAACTTCGTCTACTTCGTTGACTTCGGTCACTTCGTCCACTTCCTTCACTTCCTCCACTTCTTCCACATCCTCCACTTCCTCCACATTGTCCACTTAGTCCACTTCCACCACTTCCTCCATTCCTCCACTTTCTCCACTTCATCCACGTCCGCCACTTCGTCCACAGCGTCTACTTCGTCCACTTCATCCCCTTTGTCCACTTCGTCCACTTCTTCAACTTCGTCAACTTCGTCGACTTCCTCCACTTCGTCCACTACCTCAACTTCCTCCACTTCCTCCACTTCCTCCACTTCGTCAACTTCGTCGACTTCCTCCACTTCGTCCACTTTGTCCACTTCGTCCACTTCCTCAGGTTCGTCCACTTCCTCCACTTTCTCCACTTCCTCCACTTTCTCCACTTCGTCCACTTCGTCCACTTCCTCCACTTCGTGCACTTCCTCCAGTTCCTCCACTTCCTCCACTTCCTCCATTTCCCCCACTTCGTCCACTTCGTCCACTTCATCAACTTCCTCCACTTTGTCGCCTTGTGATAACAGTTGAAAAACTGTTATTTTTATGATTAAAATTGACACTAAAAGCAACCTTTACACTTAGAAACTAGCTTGAAATCATGCTTTTCTTTATATTTTTGGAAATAAGAGAGCTGGACAGGTTTATGCTTGATTTCAGTGTTTTTGTGCAGGTTTTAAGGTGAATTTGGTGAAAGAAGTGAAGAAGGAGAGAGATGAAATCAGAAAAGACATCAAAAAGTACAAAAGGAGAAGCCGAAGTCACCGCTCAGCGGCAGTTTACCGCTGAGCGGCACTCAGGCACTCACGGGAGATCCGTTGAGGGGCAAAATGGCCGCTGAGGGGAGAAAACAAGACACGCACTTACCGCTGAGCGGAAAGTTACCGCTGAGCGGCACTTTAATGGGCTTGGACCTAAGTTTTTGTAATTTACGAATGGTATTTAAGCTTTAGGGTTTCCTAGGGTTAGGTATCTTTGGCTGGAACGAAGCAAACACTCTCTCTTCCACCCCTTTGAAGGAGGATCTTGGATGCTGAGGCTTCCTCTTCACCTTTTTAGGGTTTATTCTTTCATTCTTTCATTCTTTCATTGTAATTCATCTAGGTTCACCATGAATATGGTGAACTAAACTCTGTATGTTTGTTGGGGAATCAATGTAATCTTGTGAAACTCTCATATATGGAATCTGTTTTTACATCTTTTAATTAAGACTTATGCTTTCTTTCATCATTAGTTAGGGTTTTTCCTCTTTGCTTAATGCTTGCATTGTTTAACTCATTCGATGCATGATTATTGGTTTTGTCGATACGGGCACGTACGGGGAAGTCTAGATCCGGGGAATTTCTCCCAATATGATATTGGTTGTCGTTAAGCTCCTGCACTTATGAACTGATCATTAGGAATGCTAGGAATTGTATGAACTCGTGATTAGGGAGAAGCCTTCTAGAAAGGTACTTTAGAGAGTGGCATTAACAATGATGATTTGAATGTTGAATTCCTAAAATATATGAGAGTGGATAAGATGAAATTGACCCCCAACAACATATTCATACATTAATATCATTGAAAGTGTTTATCTTTTGCTTTTTGCCATTGATCAAAACTTCATGCATACATGTTTATTTTCTGTCTTGCATATTAAAGTCCAAATATTTCGTTTGTAAGTCTTAGCTAATCAAGAAACCACATAACTAAACTAGGCCGTGAGTCCTTTGGGAAGAACGATACTTGGTCTTACCAAGTTTATTACTTGAACGATTCGGTCACACTTGCCGATTGAAAAACAAGTTTGTGACATCATATTTTGGTGTTCATAAATTTGTCCATCAAGTTTTTGGCGCCGTTGCCGGGGACTCTGGTTTAACTGGTTAATTTGTGTGATTATTGATTATCTTTGACTTATTTTTTTATTTTTAATTTAAATTTCGAATTTTTTTTTATTTTATTTTATTTTCTGTTTTTATTTTTCAGTTTGTATTTTATTGGATTTTATTTTATTTTATTTTTCTATTTTTCTGTTTTTCTGTTTTCTGTTTTTATTTTCTGAATCTTATATCTTCTCTTATATCTTTTTGTGCTAACCAAATCTTTTCTAGGGTTTTGTGTTCTTGTGTATGCAGGAGGCAATTCGAACTAGGAGCAAGAAAACAACACAACCTCTGCTTGAAGGATTAGAAGACAGTAAACGGAGGAGAAGAATCAGAACATCTAGAGAACTTTTTCCTCCTCCGGAAACTCTGTTGCAACCATCACCACAAGGTTCTGACAATAGCACAGGAAATATGGAGAACAGTAATATCAGAAGAACTCTTACTGATTACACCAATATAGCTGGACCTCAGCACTTTAACAGCATAGCTAGACCTAGAGTCAATGCAGCTAACATGGAGGTCAAACCAGCACTGATCCAACTGGTAAAGAGCAATCAATTTAATGGGTTATCTATTGAAAGCCCATATGAGCACCTTACTACATTTAATGAAATTTGCAACACAGTCAAAATCAATGGGGTGCCAGACGAAGCGATCAAACTTAGTTTGTTTCCTTTCTCATTGGGAGGCAATGCTAAGCTTTGGTTGAATTCTTTTCCAGAAGGAAGTTTCACAGAGTGGGAAGCAGTGGTAACAAAGTTTTTGAACAAGTACTTTCCACAATCAAAGGTGACAAAAGGTAAGCAAGAGATATCTTCATTTAAGCAGGGCATGGAAGAATCACTGGGGCATGCATGGGATAGATACAAAAGTCTGCTAAGAAAAACACCCACGCATGGTTTTGAAGAACAGGAAGTAGTCTTAACTTTCCTTGGAGGGCTTGGTTCACAAACCAAGATGATGCTTGATGCCTCAGCAGGAGGCAATATTAAATGGAAAACTCCAGAGGAAGCCACAGAAATTATAGAAAACATGGCTACTAGTGATAATGAGCTGCACAGTGAGAGAGGAGCTCCTATGCAACAAAAAGGGGTTCTCCAATTACAGACACATGATGCCTTGCTAGCTCAAAATAAAATTCTGACTCAACAGCTGGAGACTCTGACTAAAACTCTTGCACAATTACCTAAAGAGTTGAAAACTGCTGCACAGGTACAAACCCAGTTGTGCGAATTATGTGGAGGTGATCATATCAATGGTCAATGTGCTTTTCCAGTGGAAGCCGTGGAGGATGTTAATTTCATGGCTAATCAATTTCCATACCGTCAAGGGAATTACAAGCAAGGGTGGAAACCACATCCAAGCATTGGTCAAGGACAAACTGGGCAAGCAAATCAATATAATAAGCAGCAACAACCAACCTTTTGGCAACAGTTATCTATGCTTAATGAAAGATCAACAAGGTTGGAAGAAACTCTTCAGCAATTCATACAGAAAACTGAATCTTCTCAAAAGAGCACTGAAGCTGCTATAAAGAATTTGGAGATTCAAATGGGTCAGATTACCAAGCAATTGGAAGAAAGGCCAAATAGAAATTTTGGGGCTAATACTGAGGTTAACCCCAGAGAAGAGTGCAAAGTGGTAAAGAGTGTGAATGAAGAGATAATTGAGTTAGAAGAAGGAGAAACAGAAGAAAGAAGAGAAATAGAGAGCAAAAATACTTTTCCTTTTCCAATAAATCAAGAGAAACAAATGGACTTCACAGAATTATTCAGAATGGTGGATAATGAAGCACCTTGGGAACAGATTCTACAGAAAATTGCAGTTTACACAAAATCTGATGAAGAAATCTCTACAAAGAAGAGACGTAGAGATGATAAGGCAAAAGAGTGTATAACTGTTAAGAAAGAGTCATTCCCTCCTAAAGCATCAGATCCAGGCAGTTTTTCTATTCCTTGTACTATAGGGAAGAAAAAGGTAAAGAAAGCTCTTCTTGATTTAGGTTCAAGTGTTAACTTGATACCTTATTCTTTACTGGAGCAAATCGGCAATGTTAAAGTGAAACCTGCAAAGGTTAAAATAGTAATGGCCGATGGATCTTCAAAGGAGCCATGTGGGATTGTAGAGGACATTATAGTTTGTGTTGGCAAACTTTAGTTCTTGGCAGACTTTGTGGTGATGAAGATGGAGACCGAGAAGATACCTATCATAATTGGAAGACCGTTTATGAAAACGGCCAGGGCTATCATAGATGTAAATGAAGGTATAGTGGTGCTCCAGGACAGAGAGGAGAGAGTGGTGGTAGATGTCTTCAAAGATGAGACACAAGCAAAGGAGGAAGAAGCTAGTTATAAAGCTGCATTTCGAGATACACCCATGACTAGCCGTAAAGATGAAAATCTTGAGGTTTCAGGTAACCATTGTTTGTTGTTTCAGGTACCCCAGGAAGAAGAGATTGGAAGAGGAGAAGAAATTCCTAGAGACTGGAAGAAAAGAAGACTCCAACTTGGCACACCTGTTAGAATCAAGAACAAGTTGTGGGTTGTGAAGGGCTTTAAAGAGAAGGAGATGATAGAGATAGAGTCTCCATATTCTAGAAGAACCAAAACAGTTCAAAGGAAACAGCTGAGGAGTTGGTGGAATGACAACATCAACTATAAAGAAGATGGAACTTGAACTTTATTGGGTCAAGCTAATGACGTTAAAAGAGCGCTTGCTGGGAGGCAACCCAGTGAATTTAAAAACTTTTGATTTGGTTTTGTAATTTTTAATTTGTGAACATTATTTTTGTATTTATTTTGTTGGATATAGCATCTACTGAAGGATGCTAGGTGGTTAATTATCTACTGAAGGATACAATGGCTGTAACACCTACTGATGGGTGTTGGTAAGAAAATTTTGCACCTACTGAAGGGTGTTGGTGGATTTTGGGTCAGGCTCGTGACGTTAAACAAGCGCTACCTGGGAGGCAACCCAGTTGATTGAATATTTTTGTTGATTTGTTTTAGTTAGGGTTTGCATAAGCGTTTTGAACATTGAATTGCAGGGAGCCAGTGAGGGGCATGTTTAGGAGGCACGTAGGTTAAGAAAAGAAGGAGAAGAACACATCACGAAAGTGCCGCTGAGCGGTACTTTACCGCTGAGCGGTACTCTCGCAGATTGGGTTTTAGTTCCCCTTAGCGGGACCCGAGCCCATTAGGGTATTTTTAAACCCTAAGCTGCGTATTCTTTCACACTTTCAGATTTTTCTCTGCACAAACACTCCCACATACCTTTTCCAAGGTTTTCCACATCTTTTCACTCTTCCCTCTTAAGAAAATTTCTCTTTCACTCATTTTTTCACTAGTGTGCCATCAAAGTTTGGGGTTGGAAGAGAGCATTCTAGCTTGGAAGCATTCTCATTGCATCTAGTATCTCCACCCAAGTAAGTAACATGCATTTTGTTCATTCTAGGGTTTATTATTTTGAATATGATTGTCAAAGCATGAAGATTTAGGGGTTTTGATTTCTTTGCATGATTTGATGATATATTTGATGTTTGAACCGATTAAACTGCATGATTATGAACTGGAAAACTGAAAATTGCATTTGGGTGGAGTTAGGAAAGCTTTAAAACAGGTTTTACAAAAATCTGCAGAGTTACCGCTGAGGGGTAAACTGCCGCTGAGCGGCACTCTGCCAGATTTGATTTTTCTGGTTTTTTGTGTTATGGAATGTGGTACTGGTGGCGCTGAGGGGGAATTCTGGCCCTCAGCGGTGGTTTAGCTTCAAAAGGAGTTGTGTTTTGTGTTTTACTAATGATTAACATCATGTTCTGTGGTTTTGTATTTGTGTTTTGAATGTAGGAATGGCATCCGCTTCAGGAAAAAGATTGAAAACCATGGCAACCAAGAGAAAGGAAAAGGAACCAGAGCAACCCCACTCTAACAGGTTCCTCTCTAGGAAACATGAGAAGCACTTTAAAGTGGTTCAGGACAGGAGACTTCTGATGGAGAGAAAGGTTGGAATGATACCTAACTTTGCTCCTCAATTTGGAGAGCAAGTTTTAGGGAATGACTGGGGAAAGCTAGCCACTTATCCTGCACCTGCCAACATAGCTGTGGTTAAGGAATTTTACACCAATGCAAAGAAGATTGGTGATTATCCAGCTGAGAATTATTTGGGCTATGTTAGAGGCTATGCTATCAGGTATGATCCTGATTCTATTAATAACTTTCTGGACACTGTATGGGCTGGTGAGCAGTGCCAGTTTGCTCTTTGCATGGAGGAAGGTGCTGATTATGAGGATGTGGAGAGAGTACTGTGTATACCTGGAGGACACTTCCAAAGGAATCGATCTGGCTCAGTGGTTAACATTAGGAGGACAGATTTGACTCCTCTTGCAAAGTATTGGATGGCGTTTTCTCATGCCAACATTCAGCCATGTTCACATGTGTCAGATATTACTCTCAGCAGGGCATTCTTCATCTACTGTGCTATCAGAAACTTGAATGTTAATATTGGGCAGGTGATAGCTGATGAGATTAGTGTGTGCGCCAATACTTCAAACAACAAAGCACCACTAGGACATCCTTCTTTGATCACGCACCTTTGCAAGATGGCTGGGGTGGACACTTCTGCTCCACCTTTTGAGAGGCCAAGAAAAGCTATTGATGAGGCCTATTACAGACAGTACTGTGGAGGTGAGGATGCAGCTCAGCCAGTTCCACCACGTCGGGCTCGTAGAGAGAGAGGGCCAGTACAGAGCCAGACATCTGCTGATACACATGAAGCAGAACCATTCCAGATGAGGGACATGTATATGTCTCTTATAGGTGCTCAGTTGCAGTCTATTCACAGAGGGCAGGTGGCCACTGCTGAGATGATTGTGGGGATGTATGATACACCTCCAGCCCACAGGTGGACTATGGATGAATTCCATAATGTGGTAGCTTGGCCAGAGGAGCCAATGCATGGAGGAGGAGCTGGAGCAGCTGAAGCTTCAGCTAGAGAGATGGAAGAAGATGAAGCTGATGATGATGATGCATTTGAAGATGATGAAGATGAGGAAGAAGAAGAAGATACAGAGGACAGCTCAGACTGATGAGGAGCTGAGATAGCATTTACTGATAAATGCTATCATATGATTATGCTTTTGTGGTTTAAGTTTTCTGAACTTATTTATTTTTGTTTTTTTAGATTAGGGTTTGATGTACTCTATTTGAAACCTGGTTTGTTATGATGGTTTGCTATTAACTGTGATTGTGTGATAAGTAATACTGAATGATGCTTATGATTAATTGATGTTGAGATGATGTGCACATTAAAATGCTTATACAGGTGATTCACAAGCTTTGTGAACAAATGGATGATATTATGATTGTGATTGTGAAATTAAGCAAGATGTGTATGTCAAATGTGAATGAGCTTATATGTGAGATTTTGAGCTCCAGAGTTGTTATTGTTGAATGCTATTACTTTGAAAGCATGAATGGTTTTGCCCAGGTTTTCTATGATTGAATCAATTGCTTGTTTTGCATCATATGATCAAGGCCGTTTTGGAAACCTTTTTATTGGCCAAATTTGTAAAAATTAGCCCACTAAAAGAGAACACTTTGTGTTCAATCCTTTTGAACCCTTAGCCTTGAACATACACTGAAACCTTTGATTGAAAAATCTTTACCTTGAGTTAAGTAGAAGATCTTGTGTGGTATTGTTAAATGTTCAAGTTTGGGGTTGTTGGGAAAACATGAAAAGCATTGAGCTAAGAGCTAAAAAGTAAGAATATGCAAAGAAAAAGAAAAGAAAAGAAAAAGAAGCAAAGCTCAATGCAAAGGAAAAAGAAAGTTGGGAAAGAATAAGATGATTGTGTTGTATGATTCTCTTAACTCAAGGGTTTTGTGATCTAGAAAAACCAATTTTCTTGTTAGCCCAGCCACATTATAAGCCATAGAAAAGTCCTTGTGATGATGCATGCTTGTGAATGTTTTTGATTGTGGTAAAATGAAAGGCAAAGTTGATTCATGTGACATTGTGATAGTAGAGTGAATGAGTGATCATCTCTTATACACTTGAGTGTGAGTGAAACACTTGACTTAGTGAGGAAATATTACATGAACACATGAACATCCATGCTTAATTGATTGATCATTCATGAAAATAGCATTTGTTGGAATTTAAATGACTTTGTGAACACTAAAGCATGTGCACATCTTGATTAAGCTCTTGGTCATAAGTTTGAGTGAAGTTGTTACTTATCTTGAAAAAGAGGATTTTTGAATAAGTGAACCATCATATGAATTGGTTGAAGATTGAGTTACATCTTATTTGCTTGAGGACAAGCAAAGTTTTAAGTTTGGGGTTGTGATAACAGTTGAAAAACTGTTATTTTTATGATTAAAATTGACACTAAAAGCAACCTTTACACTTAGAAACTAGCTTGAAATCATGCTTTTCTTTATATTTTGGAAATAAGAGAGCTGGACAGGTTTATGCTTGATTTCAGTGTTTTTGTGCAGGTTTTAAGGTGAATTTGGTGAAAGAAGTGAGGAAGGAGAGAGATGAAATCAGAAAAGACATCAAAAAGTGCAAAAGGAGAAGCCGAAGTCACCGCTCAGCGGCAGTTTACTGCTGAGCGGCACTCAGGCACTCACGGGAGATCCGCTGAGGGGCAAAATGGCCACTGAGGGGAGAAAACAAGACACGCACTTACCGCTGAGCGGAAATTTACCGCTGAGCGGCACTTTAATGGGCTTGGACCTAAGTTTTTGTAATTTACGAATGGTATTTAAGCTTTAGGGTTTCCTAGGGTTAGGTATCTTTGGCTGGAACGAAGCAAACACTCTCTCTTCCACCCCTTTGAAGGAGGATCTTGGATGCTGAGGCTTCCTCTTCACCTTTTTAGGGTTTATTCTTTCATTCTTTCATTGTAATTCATCTAGGTTCACCATGAATATGGTGAACTAAACTCTGTATGTTTGTTGGGGAATCAATGTAATCTTGTGAAACTCTCATATATGGAATCTGTTTTTACATCTTTTAATTAAGACTTATGCTTTCTTTCATCATTAGTTAGGGTTTTTCCTCTTTGCTTAATGCTTGCATTGTTTAACTCATTCGATGCATGATTATTGGTTTTGTCGATACGGGCACGTACGGGGAAGTCTAGATCCGGGGAATTTCTCCCAATATGATATTGGTTGTCGTTAAGCTCCTGCACTTATGAACTGATAGGAATGCTAGGAATTGTATGAACTCGTGATTAGGGAGAAGCCTTCTAGAAAGGTACTTTAGAGAGTGGCATTAACAATGATGATTTGAATGTTGAATTCCTAAAATATGAGAGTGGATAAGATGAAATTGACCCCCAACAACATATTCATACATTAATATCATTGAAAGTGTTTATCTTTTGCTTTTTGCCATTGATTAAAACTTCATGCATACATGTTTATTTTCTTTCTTGCATATTAAACTCCAAATATTTCGTCTGTAAGTCTTAGCTAATCAAGAAACCACATAACCAAAATAGGTCGTGAGTCCTTTGGGAAGAACGATACTTGGTCTTACCAAGTTTATTACTTGAACGATTCGGTCACATTTGCCGATTGAATAACAAGTTTGTGACATCATATTTTGGTGTTCATAAATTTGTCCATCACCTTCGTCAACATCCTCCACTTCGTCAACTTACTCCACTTTGTCCACTTCCTCCATTTTCTCCACTTCGTCCACTTCCTCCACTTCCTCCGCTTCCTCCACTTCATCCGCTACGTTTACTTCGTCAACTTCGGCCACTTCCTCCACTTCCTCCACTTCCTCAACTTCGTCCACTTCGTCCACTTCCTCCAGTTCCTCGACTTCCTCCACTTCCTCCACTTCCTCCACTTCGATCACTTCGTCCACTTAGTCCACTTCATCCACTTCGTGCACTTCATCCACTTCACCACTTAGTCCACTTCCTTCACTTCGACCACTGCTTCCACTTCTTCCACTTCGTCCACTTCCTGCACTTCCTCCACTTCCTTCACTTCCTCCACTTCGTCCACTTCCTCCACTTTCTCCATTTTGTATACTTCCTCCACTTCGTGCACTTCCTCCACTTCCTCCACGTCCTCCACTTTGTCCACTTCGTCAACTTCTTCCACATCGTCAACTTCGTCCACTTCCTCAACTTTCTCCTCTTCCCCCACTTCGTCCACTTCGTCCACTTCATCAACTTCCTCCACTTCGTCCACTTCGTGAACATCCTCCACTTCGTCAACTTACTCCACTTTGTCAACTTCTTCCACGTCGTCCACTTCGTCAACTTTGTCAACTTCATCCACTTTGTTCACTTCGTCAACTTCCTCCACTTCGTGCACTTCCTCCACTTCCTTCACATCGTCCACTTCCTCCACTTCATCCACTTCGCGCATTTCGTCCACTTCACCACTTAGTCCACTTCCTTTCACTTCGTCCACTTCCTCCACTTCCTCCACTTCTTCCACTTCGTCCACTTCGTCCACTTCGTCAACTTCCTCCACTTCCTCGACTTCGTCCACTTCGTCCACTTCGTCAACTTTGTTCACTTCGTCCTCTTCGTCAACTTCCTCCACTTCCTCCACTTCCTCCACTTCTTCCACATCCTCCACTTCCTCCACATTGTCCACTTAGTCCACTTCCTCCACTTCCTCCACTTCCTCCACTTCCTCAACTTCATCCACTTCATCCACGTCCGCCACTTCGCCCACAGTGTCTACTTCGTCCACTTCATCCCCTTTGTCCACTTCGTCCACTTCTTCAACTTCGTCAACTTCGTCCACTTCCTTCACTTCGTCCACTACCTCAACTTCCTCCACTTGCTCCACTTCCTCCACTTCGTCGACTTCGTCGACTTCCTCCACTTCATCAACTTCCTCCACTTCATCAACTTTCTCCTCTTCCCCCACTTCGTCCACTTCCTCCACTTCATCAACTTCCTCCACTTCGTCCACTTCGTGAACATCCTCCACTTCGTCAACTTACTCCACTTTGTCAACTTCTTCCATGTCGTCCACTTCGTCAACTTTGTCGACTTCATCCACTTTGTTCACTTCGTCCACTTCCTCTACTTCGTGCACTTCCTCCACTTCCTCCACATCGTCCACTTCCTCCACTTCATCCACTTCGTCCACTTCGTCCACTTCGTCCACTTCGTCCACTTCGTCCACTTCGTCCACTTCGTCCACTTCGTCAACTTTGTCAACTTCGTCCACTTAGTCCACTTCCACCACTTCGTCTACTTCGTCCACTTTGTCCACTTCGTCCACTTCGTCAACTTCGTCCACTTCGTTCACTTCGGTCACTTTGTCCACTTCATCCACTTCCTCCACTTCCTCCACTTCTTTCACATCCTCCACTTCCTCCACATTGTCCGCTTAGTCCACTTCCTCCACTTCCTCACTTCCTCCACTTCCTCCACTTCATCCACGTCCGCCACTTCGTCCACAACGTCTACTTCGTCCACTTCATCCCCTTTGTCCACTTCGTCCACTTCTTCAACTTCGTCAACTTCGTCAACTTCGTCGACTTCCTCCACTTCGTCCACTACTTCAACTTCCTCCACTTCCTCCACTTCGTCAACTTCGTCGACTTCCTCCACTTCGTCCACCTCCTCCACTTTGTCCACTTCCTCAGCTTCGTCCACTGCCTCCACTTTCTCCACTTCGTCCACTTCCTCAACTTCGTGCACTTCGTCCACTTCCTCTAGTTCCTCCACTTCCTCCACTTCCTCCATTTCCCCCACTTCATCCACTTCGTCCACTTCATCAACTTCCTCCACTTCGTCGCCTTCGTCAACATCCTCCACTTCGTCAAGTTACTCCACTTTGTCCACTTCTGATGACTGATGCATAGTAGCTGATCTACTGATCCGAGAGATCTGATTCAACGGAGCTGTACTGGACTTCGAGAATTGCACCTCGAACTTCAACTGAGAGTAATTCTCGGTAGCTCCAGCGGAGGTCTGGAAGAGATGTTAATGGCAGCGGAGGAAGTGTAATGTGAGTTTAATGAAGTTGGATGATATGCTTAGTGAATGACTACAACTCATGCAGCCGTCCATACAAGGAAGGAAGTTGCAGGGAAGGTTTAAGCAAGTAATGACTTTCGGAGGGAGAATTGGCATTAGCAAATCTCAACAGAATTTCATTTATCCAAAAGTGACTTTACAAGGGTAGCTACCATGAATTTATATGTGATCCATGGAGCTGCAGCTATGATGGAAAGCGTGACCCATGTGTAAAAGGTGAAAGAAATATGAAAACGTGCTAAAAGCTAAAGCAACACGTGAGCTGGTGGAATTGAGGGACGGAAGTGCTGCCGTGGTGTGTTTAGCAAAGACTGGTGGTGCAGCTAGCAACTTTGACCATCAACTGGACAGTTTTACCCTTCTCTTGGTGTCTTCAAATTCCACTTAAATTGAAGGAAAAGAACGCGGCCTGTTGTGTCCATATCTTCAAACTCTTCTTGAATTCTTCTAGCCATACTTCTAGTAATGGGTCCATGCCCTAAGTCATCATCTCCTTCCCCTTGAAGAGGATTTGTCCTCAAATCTAAATCATCATCTGTATCAACTCCTGCAAAAGGACGAAGATCAGTAACATTAAAAGTAGAATGGACACCATATTCTGATGGAAGGTCTAACTGATAAGCATTATTGTTGACCTTCTTAAGGATTTTAAAAGGACCATCTCCTCGAGGACTTAATTTGGACTTCCTTTGAATAGGAAATCTTTCCTTTCGAAGGTGAAGCCAAACCAAGTCACCTTCTGATAACGGTTGAAAAACCGTTATTTTTATGCTTAAATTTGATACCAAAAGCAACCTTTAAGACTTAGAAACTAGCTTGAACTCATATTTTTGCTTTAGTTTTGAGAATAAGAGAAATGAAAGTGAATTTAATGGTTTTGTGCAAGATTCCCTTGATTTTGTAGGCTAATTGAATGATTTGAAAGAAGAATTGAAATACCGAATGATTGGAGTGCTGAAAAGTAAACCAGAAACCAGAAACCAGAAAAGTCAACCAGTCAACCAGAAAAGTCAACCAGTCAACCAGAAAAGTCAACCAGTCAACCAGAAAAGTCAACCAGCCAACCAGAATGTTGAAAAACCAACTAGAACGCAGAAAAAGTCTGACCGAGTGGCGCTGAGCGGCAAAATACCGCTGAGCGGCACTTTTCGGGTGCCGAAATCACCGCTGAGGGGCAAAACAGCAGCTGGGGGGCAAAATGGATCATGCGCTAGTACCGCTCAGCGGTAAAATACCGCTGAGCGCCATTCTAAGTGGGCTTGGACCGATTTTCTTTTGTTTTTATGGGCTTGGACTTGTTTTATGTTACTTTTATGCCCTATTTAAGGACTTGCACGTCCTAGGGTTTGTATCTTTGGGTGGAACGAAGTAAACACTCTCTCTTCCACCCCTTTGAAGGAGGATCTTGGATGCTAAGGCTTCCTCTTCACCTTTTTAGGGTTTTATCTTTCATTCTTTCATTGTTATTCATCTAGGTTCACCATGAATATGGTGAACTAAACTCTGTATGTTTGTTGGGGAATCAATGTAATCTTTTGAAGCTCTCATATATGGAATTTGTTTTTACATCTTTTATTTAAGATCTATGCTTTCTTTCATCATTAGTTAGGGTTTTTCCTCTTTGCTTAATGCTTGCGTTGTTTAACTCATTCGATGCATGATTATTGGTTTTGTCGATACGGGCACGTACGGGGAAGTCTAGATCCGGGGAATTTCTCCCAATATTATATTGGTTGTCGTTAAGCTCCTGCACTTATGAACTAATTATTAGGAATGCTAGGAATTGTATGAACTCGTAATTAGGGAGAAGCCTTCTTGAAAGGTACTTTAGAGAGTGGCATTAACAATGATGATTTGAATGTTGAATTCCGAAAATATATGAGAGTGGATAAGATGAAATTGACCCCCAACAACATATTCATACATATATTTCATTGAAAGTGTTTATCTTTTGTTTTTTTTGGCATTGATCAAAACTTCATGCATACATATTTAATTTTCGTCTTTTGCATATAAAAATCCAAATATTTCGTCTTTAAGTCTTAGCTAATCAATAAACCACACAACTAAACTAGGCCGTGAGTCCTTTGGGAAGAACGATACTTGGTCTTACCAGGTTTATTACTTGAACGATTCGGTCATACTTGCCGATTGAAAAACAAGTTTGTGACATCATATTTTGGTGTTCATAAATTTGTCCATCACCTTCATTGAAAATGACTTCCTTTTTACCCTTATTATGATACTTAGCATATCTCTCACTTTGTAGTTGTATTTGATTACTAATCCTCTCATGAAAATTTTTAATGAATTTGGATTTAGATATTCCCTCTTGATGAACAAACTCATGTGAAGAAGGTAAGGGAATCAAATCCATAGGTGTGAGAGGATTAAAACCGTATACAGCTTCAAAGGGAGATATTTTAGTAGTTCGATGAACTACCCTATTATAAGCAAACTCCACATGTGGAAGATACTCATCCCAAGATTTGTGGTTACCCTTGAGGACTACTCTTAATAGAGTGGATAGAGATCTATTTACTACTTCAGTTTGACCATCTGTTTGAGGATGGCAAGTAGTAGAAAAAGACAGCTTAGTCCCTAATCGAGACCATAAGGTTCTCCAAAAGTGACTAAGAAATTTTGAATCTCTATCAGAAATGATGACTCTAGGTAGTCCATGAAGTCTAACCACATCTCGAAAGAATAACCTAGCCACATTACTTGCATCATCTATCTTGTGGCATGGTATAAAATGAGCCATTTTGCTAAAACGATCCACAACCACAAAAATAGAATCAAAACCCCTTGCTGTTTTGGGTAGTCCTAAGACAAAATCCATGCTAATATCTTCCCAAGGAGTTGAAGCAATGGGTAAGGGAGTGTAAAGACCATGAGGCATTGCTCTAGATTTGGATGTTAAACAAGTAATGCACTTGAAACAATGCCTTTGGACTTCTCTCCTCATGTGGGGCCAAAAGAATTTCTCTTTTAGCATGCTTAAGGTTTTATCAACCCCAAAATGCCCCATCAACCCTCCCTCATGCATTTCTTTGACAAGAAGTTTTCTTTGTGAGCCTTGGGGTATACAAATTTTGCCTTCTTTGAAAAGATACCCATCTCTCACATAGAATCCTCCTTGTGGCTTTTGCAAACATTCCTCATATAAGGTGGCAAAGTTACTATCTTGAGTATTGATAACAGTTGAAAAACTGTTATTTTCATGCTTAAAAGTGATACTAAAAGCAACCTTTAGACTTAGAAACTAGCTTGAAATCATGCATTTTGTTTATATTTTCAGAAATAAGAGAGCTGGACAGGTTTATGCTTGATTTGAGTGTTTTTGTGCAGGTTTTGAGGTGAATTTGGTGAAAGAAGTGAAGAATGAGAGAGAGGACATTAGAGAAGACAAGAAAGAGTGCAAAAAGAGAAGTCGAAGGCACCGCTCAGCGGCAAACTACCGCTGAGCGGCACTCAAGAGGTGGCGTTGGAACCGCTGAGGGGCAAATGGCCGCTGAGGGGAAGAAAGAAGACGCGTAACCACCGCTGAGCGGTAAATGGCGCTGAGCGGCACTTTTTGGGCTTGGGCTTTTGTAATCTTTTGTAACTCTAGATTAGTATATAAGGGCTTGCACGTCCTTTAGTTAGGGATCTTTGGCAGAAACGAGGCAAACACTCTCTCTTTCACCCCTTTGAAGGAGGATCTTGGATGCTCAGGCTACCTCTTCCACTTTATTGGGTTTATTCTTTCATACTTTCATTGTTATTCATCTAGGTTCACCATGAATATGGTGAACTAAACCTTGTATGTTTGTTGGGGAATCAATGTAATCTCTTGAAGCTCTCATATATGGATTTGTTGAGTACATCTTTGAATTAAGACATATGCTTTCTTTCATCATTAGTTAGGGTTTTTCCTCTTTGCTCAATGCTTGCATTGTTTAACTCATTCTAATGCATGATTATTGGTTTTGTCGATACGGACACGTACGGGGAAGTCTAGATCCGGGGAATTTCTCCCAATATTATACTGACAATATTCTATTGGTTGCCTTTAAGCTCCTGCACTCATGAACTAATCATTAGGAATGCTAGGAATTGTATGAACTATTTGATTAGGGAGAAGCCATCTAGAATGGTACATTAGAGAGTGGCATTAACAATGATGATTTGAATGTTGAATTCCTAAAATATATGAGAGTGGATGAGATGAAATTGACCCCCAACAACATATTCATTCATATATTCCATTGAAAGTGTTTATCTTTTGTCTTTGCCATTGATCAAAATTCATGCATACATGTTTATTTTCTGTCTTGCATTTTAAACTCAAGTATTTCGTTTGTAAGTCTTAGTTAATCAAGAAACCACATAACTAAACTAGGCCGTGAGTCCTTTGGGAAGAACGATACTTGGTCTTACCAAGTTTTATTACTTGAACGATTCGGTCATACTTGCCGATTGTGAAACAAGTTTGTGACATCATATTTTGGTGCTTACAAATTTGTCCATCAAGTTTTTGGCGCCGTTGCCGGGGATTCATGGTTTAACTGGTTAATTTGTGTGATTATTGATTACCTTTGACTTTAATTTTGAATTTCTGTTTTTATTTTTTCTGTTTTTATTTATTTTTTTATCTTTTTAGATTTGATTTTTATCTTTTAGGTTAGATTTTATTTTTATCTTTTTAGATTAGATTTTATTTTAATTTCGAATTTTTATTTTATTTTTCTGTTTTCTGTTTTTCTGTTTTCTGTTTTTTATTTTTCGGTTTTTATTTGATTTTATTTTATCTTTTTAGATTAGATTTTATTTTATTTTATTAGATTTTATTTTTTTATCTTTTTAGGTTAGATTTTATTTATTTTATTAGATTTTATTTTTTTTATCTTTTTAGGTTAGATTTTATTTTATTCTTATTCTATCTTTTAGGTTAGGTTAGATTTTATTTTATTTTATCTTTTAGATTAGATTTTATTTTTTAGATTAGGTTTTATTCTATTTTATTTGATTCTATCTTCTAAATCTTTTATCTTCTTATATCTTTTCAATCTTTATTTTCTTCTATATCTTTTTGTGCTAACAAATCTGTTCTAGGGTTTTGTTTTCTTGTGCATGCAGAAGGCAATTCGAACTAGAAGTAAGAAAACAACAGAACCACTACTTGAAGGGCTAGACGAGAGTAGAAGGAGGAGAAGAATCAGAACGTCCAGAGAACTTTTCCCTTCTCCTGAAACTCTCCTACAATCATCACCACAAGGTTCTGTTCATAGCACAGGGAGTATGGAGAACAATAATAATGCTAGAAGAACTCTTGCAGATTACACTAATCTTGCTGGACCTCAGCACTTTAATAGCATAGCTCGGCCTAGAGTCAATGCAGCCAACATGGAGGTCAAACCAGCATTAATTCAACTGGTAAAGAGTAATCAATTTAATGGGTTATCACATGAAAGCCCATATGAGCACCTTACAACATTTAATGAGATCTGTAACACGGTCAAGATTAATGGGGTGCCAGACGAAGCTATCAAACTTAGCTTGTTTCCTTTCTCATTGGGAGGCAATGCTAAGCTTTGGTTGAACTCTTTTCCAGAAGAAAGTTTCACGGAATGGGAAGCAGTGGTTGCAAAGTTTTTGAATAAATACTTCCCACAATCTAAAGTGACTAAGGGAAAGCAAGAGATATCTTCATTCAAGCAGGGCATGGAAGAATCACTTGGACATGCATGGGATAGGTATAAAAGCTTGTTACGTAAAACTCCCACGCATGGCTTTGAAGATCAAGAAGTAGTCCTAACTTTCCTTGGAGGGCTTGGTTCACAAACCAAGATGATGCTAGATGCCTCAGCTGGAGGCAATATCAAATGGAAGACTCCAGAGGAAGCAACTGAAATCATTGAAAATATGGCTACAAGTGATAATGAGCTGCACAATGAAAGAGGAGCTCCTATGCCACAGAAAGGGGTTCTACAATTACAAACGCATGATGCTCTGCTAGCACAGAATAAAATTCTAACTCAACAGCTAGAGACTCTGACAAAACTTTGGCTCAATTACCTAAAGAGTTGAAGTCTGCTGCCCAGATACAAACCCAGTTGTGCGAACTATGTGGAGGTGATCACATAATGGCCAGTGTGCTTTTCCAGTGGAGGCCGTGGAGGATGTTAACTTCATGGCTAATCAGTTTCCATACCGTCAAGGGAATTATAATCAGGGTTGGAAACCACATCCAAGCATTGGCCAAGGACAAACTGGGCAGGCTAATCAGTATAATAAGCAGCAGCAGCAACCAACCTTGTGGCAACAATTATCTATGCTTAATGAAGATCAACAAGGTTGGAAGAAACTCTTCAGCAATTCATCAGAAAACTGAATCTTCTCAAAAGAGCACTGAAGCTGCTATAAAGAATTTGGAGATTCAGATGGGTCAGATCACCAAGCAATTGGAAGAAAGCCCACACAGAAACTTTGGGGCTAATACTGAGGTTAACCCCAGAGAAGAGTGCAAAGTGGTCAAGAGTGTAATGAAGAGATCATTGAGTTAGAAGAGATGAAGCAGAAGAGAAAGAGAAGAAGAAAGAAAGGACATTTTCCTTTTCCAACAAATCAGGAGAAACCAATGATTTCACAGATTTATTCAAATGGTTGATAATGAAGCTCCTTGGGAACAAATTCTACAGAAAATAGCAGTTTACACCAAATCAGATGAAGGAACCTCTACAAAAAGAAGACGTAGAGAGGATGAGGAAGAAAAGTGTATAACTGTTAAGAAAGAATCATTCCCACCAAAAGCAGCAGATCCAGGCAGTTTTTCTATCCCTTGCATTATAGGGAAGAAAAAGGTAAAGAAAGCTCTCCTTGATTTAGGCTCATGTGTTAACTTGATGCCTTATTCTCTATTGGAGCAAATTGGCCATGTTGAAATAAAACCTGTAAAGGTTAATCTTGTAATGGCTGATGGATCTTCAAAGGAGCCATGTGGGATTGCAGAAGACATTGTAGTTTGTGTTGGCAAACTTCAGTTCTTGGCAGACTTTGTGGTGATGAAGATGGAAACTGAGAAATACCTTTCATACTTGGAAGGCCGTTTATGAAAACGGCTAGGGCTATCATTGATGTGAATGAAGGTATAGTGGTTCTCCAAGACAGAGAGGAGAGAGTGGTGGTGGATGTGTTCAAAGATGAATACAAGCAAAGGAGGAAGAAGCCAGTTATAAAGCTGCATTTCGAGATGCACCCATAACTAGAGGTAAAAATAAAAATCTTAAGGTTTCTGATAACCATTGTTTGTATTTTCAGGCACCCAAGGTAGAAGAGATTGGAAAAGGAGAAGAAGTTCCTAGAGACTGGAAAAAATTAAGACTCCAACTTGGCACACCTGTAAGACTCAAGAACAAGTTGTGGGTTATAAAGGCTTTAAAGAGAAGGAGATGATAGAGATAGAGTCTCCATATTCTAGAGAATCTAAGACAGTCCAAAGGAAGCAGTTGAAAGGTTGGTGGAAGGACTACGTCAACTATAAAGAAGATGGAACGTGAGCTTAACAGGGTCAAGCTAGTGACGTTAAAGAAGCGCTTGCTGGGAGGCAACCCAGTGGATTTACAAACTTTTGATTTGTTTTATTTTGGTTGTGTAACTTGTAATTTATGAACATTATTGTGGACATTATTTTGTTGGATTAGCATCTACTGAAGGATGCTAGTGGACAAGTATCTACTGAAGGATACTAGTTTGTAACACCTACTGATGGGTGTTGGTGAGAAGATTTTGCACCTACTGATGGGTGTTGGTAAGTTGGAAACACCTACTGATGGGTGTTGGTGGATTTGGGTCAGGCTCGTGACGTTAAACAAGCGCTACCTGGGAGGCAACCCAGTTGATTGATTGTTTTCTGTTTGTTTATTTTTAGTTAGGATTTGCATAAGCATCTTTAACATTGAATTGCAGGGAACCTATGAGGCACATGTAGGAAGGCACGTAGGTAAGAAAAGAAGGAGAAGGGCACATCACGAAAGTGCCGCTGAGCGGCAATTACCGCTGAGCGGTACTCTCGCAGATGGGCTTTAGTTCCCCTTAGCGGAACCCGAGCCCATTAGGGTATTTTTAAACCCTAAGCTGCGTAGTTTCTCAGTCTTTCAAGCTCTTCTCTGCACAAACACTCCCACATACCTTCTCTTAGGGATGGCCTCCTCATCGGGCAAAAAGAATCAAGACTATAAGATCCAAGAAGAAGGAGGATACAGAGGACAGCTCAGATTCAGGAGGAGTTGAGATAGCATTTACTGATGAATGCTATCATAACTAGAGCAGGACTTATGCTTTGTTTGGTTTAAGTTTTCTGAACTTATTTGTTTTTGTTTTTAGATTAGGGTTTGATGTACTCTATTTGAAACCTGGTTTTGTTATGATGGTTTGCTATTAACTGTGATTGTGTGATAAGTAATGCTTGATGATGCTTATTGATTGATTGATGTTGAGATGATGTGCACATTAAAATGCTTATACAGGTGATTCACAAGCTTTGTGAACAAATGCATAATATCATGATTGTGATTGTGAAATTAAGCAGGATGTGCATGTCAAATGTGAATGAGCTTATATGTGAGGTTTTGAGCTCCAGAGTTATTATTGTTGAATGCTATTACTTTGAAAGCATGAATGATTTTGCCCAGGTTTTCTATGATTGAATCAATTGCTTGTTTTGCATCACATGATCAAGGCCGTGTTGTTGAAACCCATTTTATTGGCCAAATTCATAAAGTTAGCCTACTAAAAGAGAACACGTTGTGTTCTATCCTTTGAACCCTTAGCCTTAAACATACACTGAACACCCTTGATTGAAAATCTTTACCTTGAGTTAAGTAGAAGATCTTGTGTGGTATTGTTAAATGTTCAAGTTTGGGGTTATTGGGGAAACATGAAAAAGGAAAAGCATTGAGCTAAGAGCTAAAAGTAAAAATATGCAAAGAAAAAGCAAAGAAAAGAAAAAGAAGCAAAGCTCAATGCAAATGCAAAAAAAAGGCAAAAGAAAGTTGGGAATGAATAAGAATAATTGTGTTGTTATGATTCTCTTAACTCAAGGATTTTGTGATCCAGAAAAACCAATTTTCTTGTTAGCCCAGCCACATTATAAGCCATTGAAAAGTCCTTGTAATGATGCATGCTTGTGAATGTTTTTGATTGTGGTAAAATGAAAGGCAAAGTTGATTCATGTGACATTGTGATAGTGGAGTGAATGAGTGAAACACTTTACCTCTTATACACTTGTGTGTTGAGTGAAACACTTTACCTAGTGAGGAAAGATTCCATAAGCACATGAACATCCATGCTTAATTGATTGATCATTCATGAAAAATAGCATTTGTTGGAACTTAAATGACTTTGTGAACACTAAAGCATGTGCACATCTTGAATTAACTCTTGGTCATAAGTTTGAGTGAAGTTATTACTTATCTTGAAAGAGGATTTTGAATGAGTGAACCATCATATGAATTGGTTGGAGATGGAGTTACATTTTGTTTGCTTGAGGACAAGCAAAGTTCTAAGTTTGGGGTTGTGATAACAGTTGAAAAACTGTTATTTTCATGCTTAAAAGTGATACTAAAAGCAACCTTTAGACTTAGAAACTAGCTTGAAATCATGCATTTTGTTTATATTTGATGAGTCGATATTTTATTGACTTCACTTAGTTTATTGTGCTAGAATTAATCAGGAAATTGTGCTTAAATGTCCGATATTTTCCCGTTTTCACCAATTGTGCTTAATTTGATCGGAAATTCAAATTTTAATTAATTTGAATTAATTGAGCTAATTATTTGCATTATTAATTGTAGGGAAATTATTGGATAATAATTTGGAACATTTGGAAAAACATTCACACAGTTTGCTTAGAAGAACTTGCACTGCATTTATTTATTTTGTGTGTTGATAAATATTTTTCTTGAATTTGTAATAGCTAAGGTCCATATTGGAAAATTAATTTTGAAAGAGGGGGCCACCATATTACAAGATGCTTCCACGGTTTTTGCTGAAAGAATGGTTTGGCAAAACTCAAAATAATTAAGGGGACCACATTGAAGCACACGTCCAGTAAACATCACCTCGGCCCAGCTTGCTTTCATATGAAGAGCATCACGTTCCAGCAGCTTTCACATGGGAAGCAGGGGGTGCATCCAGCAACACGTGCAACAGCCACCGAGAGAATGAAGATCCACACGTCCATCACGGTCCAAGCAGCACACGTCCACGCTCATTCTTCACGGTCAAGGGGTGCACATCCAGCCTTCAAAGGGGAAAGGAATTCCACGCGGCCCAGCATCCAGCTTGCAGGGGTGTAGGAAGAAAAAAAAGAGGAGACACATGCGCTGATTTGGGGACAGCCTTCACACGTCCACGCGGGCTTCACGTTCCCAGTATCTTCATTATCCAGCAAGCATTGGAGGCACACGGGGAATCCAGTAGCCACGCGGAGAATGGGCAGCAGCTTGGGAAAAAGGGGGTGCTGGAAGAAAGAAAAATACGGAGCTGGTTTTTAGTGGGTCATTCACCCTTAATAGGGAGGGAGGAAGAGTTGTAGTCACTACCGAGAGGGGGCCTAGGGCTGGATGGTCTAGGGCTCTAGCCGCCACTGTAGAAAGAGAGGGAGAACCACCGAGAGAATGGAACGCACACAGTGATTTACTTGAGAGGGGAAGATACGCTGCACGGAGTTGAGATGAGTGGCACGTGAATTGGAGGAAGAGGTGCTCTCGATTTTATTCTGGAAAAGAGAGCGGTGCATTCAGCTTTTCAAGTCCCATTTCTCTGTTCACATTTAAATGCTTAGTTTGCATCTTAAATTGGTCACACACTTTCTTAAAGTTACATTCCAATTGCACGGGTTTCTAAGTTACAATATACTTTTTTTTTCAATTATTAGCTTAAATGTTACAATTTTTTATTCCTGCTGCAATATGATACTTCTTTATCTAAATTAGCAAATTCACGCAACTTGCATTAAATTTTATTCTGCGGCATTGTGCTTTAAATTGGTGTGTTACATTCAAAAGTAATATATGCATTTTTGTTAAATTTTAATTTCGTTGCTTCCAATTGCTTGTGCCGACGCAAGCAGAGTTCATTGTTTTCGTTTATTATTATGTTTATTATTTTCGGTTTAATGTTTTTATTCAATATGTTGCAGTCTATTTTGTTCAGCTTTTTTATTTTCCTTTATTTTCACTTACTTTAGAGATTGTTCGGTCTCAATGTAGAACCGTTCGGTCATGGGTAGGACCGTGCGGTCTTCATGTTTTATTCATTTATTTATGTTTAGTTGTATTTAATTTCTAATTTTAATTTAGTTTATTTCCAAGCACAAAAACACTTTCAAAACCCCCCACTTCGTGTTTGATCTGAGACTGAACCCAAATTGGTCCTTGAGAGACGACCTAGGAGTCACTTCCTAGTACTGTACTGCATTCTTTTATGCACAACTTTTGTGGGAGGTGCGACCCTCTCATCAAAATGGCGCCGTTGCCGGGGACCAATGGTTCGGTCTTAGGTCTTTTGTTGTGTTAGTGTGTGTTGTGTTTTGTCTTGTCTTGTGATGTGATGTTTTGTTTTGTGTGTACGTGTCGCATGTTCAATTGTGTTGTGTTTTGTTTGTTTCGTAATTTTTAGCATTCCCTTTCTACCTTTCCCCTTCTCTTTCCATGTCTACCTATTTTGATTTTGTGAATACTGCTTATTCTGCTAGTGCCTCTGATTATGATTCTCCTTCTGCATGTTACTTTGATTGTGATTCATATTCTGCTGATTTGTATGTTGAGAGTAATATGGCTCATCCTCCGACTTCTGAGAGTTCTCTTTGGGAACCGGTTCCACCTACTAAGGATGATATTCATTGCGTTCTCAAGACTGGACTGATACATTTGCTGCCTAAGTTTCATGGTTTTGCAGGTGAATGCCCACACAGACATTTGGAGGAATTCCACAGCATTTGCTCTTCAATGAAGCCTCCACATGTACCGGTTGATCACATGTTCTTAAGGGCATTCCCACATTCATTACAAGAAGCAGCAAGGGATTGGCTGTATTGTCTTCCTCCAGGATCTATCACTTCTTGGGAAGATCTTAAGCATATGTTCTTGGATGAATTCTTCCCCGCGCAGTATGGTTACAACAACGATCCTGGATGGAATGACCCTAGTTTGGGATGGTATGATGCTCCACAGCAATATCAGGAAGCACCATCTCAGAATGCTTGTATGCCTCCGCCAGTCCAGCAACAACAACAGCTGCAACTTTATGAGTCTGCCCAGATAGCTCCTCAGCCTTCTACTTCTGAGCCTACATTGAAGGAGTTGTTGGAGCAGATGACCATGCAGAACTTTCAGTTGCAACAAGAGAACATGTAGTTCCAGCAAGAAATAGGAGCTGCCATTCAGAGTATGACTGATCAGATAGGGCAGATGGCCACTCAACTCACTGAGGAACAGTCTCAAGATTCAGAGTTACCATTTCAGACTGTTCAGATTCCAGATGATGATGATAGTGGCATCAACATAGAAGATTGGGAGAAGAGTCATGAGCTTACTACTGTGCCACCTACTTTCCCATCGCCCTATGGCCCCACTCTTGCACCTGAGGAGACTGCTGAAGATCTTGAGGACCAGGCAGGTATAAGCAGTAATTTTGAATCAGGTAGACAATTTTCATCTTCCACCACTTTTCCGATCTTTAGGGAAGTGGAAGAAAACATACCTAATTTTGACTATGCTATCCATGATTATGATGTTGATGGGTATGTTATTGATGATTATATTGTTGATGAGAATGCTTTTAATTTTCCCTCTCTGCATGATGAGAAACCACTTTTGCCATCATATCTGAATACTTCTCATCCATGCACTGAACATGAATCTGAGTCTGTGATTTATAATGTTTCTGAAATTGAAATTGATTCATGTTCTGAGAGTTTATCTGTTGTTCAGCCTGTTACACTGGGATTGGGTGGTATACCCCTGCATGTCATTTCTTTGGAACCACATTGCACTAACCCTATTGCAGGAGGTACAAATGAATTTGATCAACAAACACCCACAGTGGACAACAAAGGTGCTGACACTGACAAAAGCTTCAAGATCAATAGGCACCTGCTGAACCCACTCATCAACAATCACTTCTTCTTAGATCCAGCTGTGGAAGACATTTCCCTGCTCGATCAAATATGGAGGATGAAGCAGTTCTTCCTCAAAACTTCTTTGCTGGATCCTGTGGTGGAAGACATCTCCCTGAAAGTCCAAAATTGGCAACTGCCACCATGATCAGGGGAGTTTTCTTTCTCTCTTCTCCCCCTTTTCCCTACTTTTATTGCACTTGTCCATGATCTGTTCACTGTTTTGATTTTCGATCTTATGCTTGTGACACATTGAGGACACTGTGTAGTTTAAGTGTGGTCTATTGGGGAGATTTTTAATTTTCTTCGTTAGTTTTTGTTTTCTTGGTTAAATTTTTTTCTTTTCTAGGTAGTTTTTGTCGTGTCTTGCATACAGTTTTACATGTTTCTCTTGATTTCTGGACTTTGTTTAGGTTGTAGATGTGTCTTTCACTTCATTGATACTCTGATATGTTTGAAATCCTTGCTTTTCTCTGCTTGGGAAGATGATCATGATGTTTGAGAGTTGAATTGATTGTGACACAAATGCCCTGTGTGAGAATTTGAGCCACTTTATGTTCTTTCTTGTGTGTGATATGTCTCTTGATTGCTTGCACATATGCCTTGGCTTGACTCTTGTTGATAATTCTTGATTGATATGCATGTTTGGAAGTGACAAAGGCAGTTTTGTTCTTGAGCCTCTCTAGCCACATAAGCCTACCTTGTTCTAATCCTTTGAAAACCCCTTTTGAGCCTATACTTTCCTCATTTCTTTGTTTTGAAGCTCATACACTAGCCTTAAGTGAAAAAACCATGATTACCTTAACCTTAGGGAATTTTGGAGCTTTGGAAGTGTTTTGGAAACAAGTGTGGTCTCCTTAGGGATTCTTATGAGTTGGCTAGTTGGTTCCTCTTACTGTTTTGTTTTTGTAAATCTTGTCTTTTACAGTTTTGTTTTGAAAAGAGAGAAAAGAAAAGAGACAGGATGAAAAAAAAATGAAAAAAAAAATGAATAAAAAAAAATTGTGAATAATGGAGTCAAGAAGAGGATTGAATTAGAGGTTGTGGGTGTGTTTGAATGTGTTTACTTCCCCATTGCTCCTCTGTTCCTTATGGTTTGTAGCTTCTTATCCAGATATATCCTCCCTTGTCCTTGGCCCCATTACAACCATGAAAAGACCTTTTGATTTGAACAGGCATATGTTTTGAGTGTTGATATTAGAGGCTTGCCAAGTCTGTTGTTGTTTGCTTTCTTGAGTGCATTGAGTTGAAATTCTTTACCTTATACACTTGAGAGAAACACTGATAGTGCATCTGTGAGGTTTTGTTACTTTTGATTCACCTCTTGAGCTGATTGATCATTTTGCCATGTCTTGAGTTGCTTGGATGATTTCATGAGTATCTGCTTTCT
>NC_142173.1:41894092-41964443 GCF_029865625.1 Vigna umbellata
TGGACGAAATTGACGAAATGGAGGAAGTGGACGAAGTTGACGATGTAGAAGAAGTGCAGGAAGTGAATGAAGTGGAGGAAGTGAAGGAAATGGACGATGTTGAGGAAGTGGAGAAAGTGCACGAAGTTGACGAAGTGGACGAAGTGGAAGAAGTTGACGAAGAGGACGAAGTGGACGAACTGGACGAACTGGACGAAGTGGACGAAGTGGACGAAGTGGACGAAGTGGACGAAGTGGACGAAGTGGACGAAGTCGACGAAGTGGACGAAGTGGACGAAGTGGACGAAGTGGACGAAGTGGACGAAGTGGACGAAGTGGACAAAGTGGAGGAAGTGAAGGAAGTGGAGGAAGTGGAGGAAGTAGAGGAAGTGGAGGAAGTGGAGGAAGGGGACGAACTTGACGAAGTGGACGAAATGGAGGAAGTGGAGGAAGTGGAGGAAGTGGTGGAAGTGGACGAAGTGGACGAAGTGGAGGAAGTGGAGGAAGTGAATGAAGTGGAGGAAGTGGAGGAAATGGACGATGTTGAGGAAGTGGAGGAAGTGGAGGAAGTGGACAAAATGGAGGAAGTGGACGAAGTTGATGAAGTGCACGAAATGGACGAAGTGGACGAAATTGACGAAGTGGACGAAGTGAAGGATGTGGAGAATGTGGACGAAGTGGAGGAAGTGGAGCAAGTGGAGGAAGTGGAGGAAGTGGACAAACTTGACGAAGTGGACGAAATGGACGAAGTGGACGAGGTTGACGAAATGGAGGAAGTGGATGAAGTTGACGAAGTGGAAGAAGTGCAGGATGTGAATGAAGTGCAGGAAGTGGACGATGTTGAGGAAGTGGAGGAAGTGCACGAAGTTGACGAAGTGGAAGAAGTTGACGAATTGGACGAAGTGGACGAACTTGATGAAGTGGACGAAATGGACGAAGTGGACGAAATTGACGAAGTAGAGGAAGTGGTGAATGTGGACAAAGTGGAATAACGGGACGAAGTGGAGGAAGTGGACGAAGTTGACGAAGTGGACGAAGTGGTGGACATGGGGGAGGTGGACGAAGTGGAGGAAGTGGAAGAAGTGGAGGAAGTGAATGAAGTGGACGAAGTAGAGAAATGGATGATGTTGAGGAAGTGGACGAAATGGAAGAACTGGAGGAAGTGGACGAAGTTGAGGAAGTGGACGAAGTGGACGAACTTGACGAAGTGGAGGAAGTGGACGAACTTGATGAAGTGGACGAAATGGACGAAGTGGACGAAATTGACGAAGTAGAGGAAGTGGTGAATTTGGACAAAGTGGAATAACGGGACGAAGTGGAGGAAGTGGACGAAGTTCGAACTTGACGAAGTGAACGAAGTGGATGAAGTCAAGGAAGTGGACGAAGTAGACGAAGTGAACCAAGTGGACGAAGTAGACGAAGTTGACGACGTGGATGAAGTCGAGGAAGTGGAGGAAGTAGACGAAGTTGACGAAGTGGACGAAGTGGACAAAGTGGAGGAAGTGGAGGAAGTGGAGGAAGTAGACGAAGTTGACGAAGTGGACGAAGTGGACAAAGTGGAGGAAGTCGACGAAGTTGACGAAGTGGACAATGGGGATGAAGTTCACGAACTTGACGAAGCTGACGAAGTGGACGAAGTGGACGAAGTGGACGAAGTGGAGGAAATGGAGGAAGTGAAGGAAGTGGACGAAGTTGACGAAGTGGACGAAATGGACGAAGTTGACGAAGGTGACGAAGTGGACGAAGTGGACGAACTGGACGAAGTGGAGGAAAAGGAGGAAGTGGAGGAAGTGGAGGAAGTGGAAGGAGTGGAGGAAGTGAAGGAAGTGGAAGGAGTGGAGGAAGTGAAGGAAGTAGAGGAAGTGGACGAACTTTACGAAGTGGGACGGAGCAGGCGAAGTGGAAGAAGAGGATGAAGTTGACGAAAGGGACGAAGTGGACGTAGTGGACGAAGTTGACGACGTGGAGGAAGTGGAGAAAATGGACGATGTTGAGGAAGTGGAGGAAATGGACGAAGTTGACGAAGTGGACGAAGTGGAAGAAGTTGACGAAGTGGACGAAGTGGACGAAGTGGACGAAATGGACAAAGTGGACGAAATAGACGAAGTGGACGAAGTGTAGGATGTGGACAACGTGGACGAAGTGGAGGAAGTGGAGGAAGTGGACGATGTTGACGAAGTGGAAGAAGTGTAAGAAGTGGATGAAGTGGATGACGTGAATGAGGTGGAGCAAGTGGAGGAAATTGACGATGTTGAGGAAGTGGAGGCAGTGGACGAAATGGAGGAAGTGGAGGAAGTGGACAAAGTGGACGAAGTGGAGGAAGTGGATGAAGTGGAGGAAGTAGAGGAAGTGGAGGAAGTGGAGGAAGTAGACGAAGTGGACGAAGTGGACCAAGTCGACGAAGTGGAGGAAATGGAGGAAGTGGACAAAGTTGACGAAGTGGAAGAAGCAGTGGAAGAAGTGGATGAAGTGGATGAAGGGAATGAAGTGGAGGAAGTGGAGGAAATCAACGATGTTGAGGAAGTGGACGAAATGAAGCAAGTGGAGGAAGGGGAGCAAGTGAAGGAAGTGGAGGAAGTGGAGGAAGTGGAGGAAGTTGACGAAGTGGAGGAAGAGGAGGAAGTAGAGGAAGTGGAAGAAGTGGACGAAGTAGAGGAAGTGGAGGAACTGGACGAAGTGGAGGAAGTTGACAAAGTGGACGAAGTTGACGAAGATGACGAAGTGGAGGAAGTGGACGACGTTGACGAAGTGGAGGATGTGGATGAGGTAGACGAAGTGGACGAAGTGGAAGAAATGGACGAAGTGGAGGAACTGGACGAAGTGGAGGAAGTGGAGGAAGTGGAGGAATTGGAGGAAGTGGACGAACTTGACGAAGTGGACGAAATGGACGAAGTGGACGAAGTCGACGAAATTGAGGAAGTGGACGAAGTTGACGAAGTTGAAGAAGTGCAGGAAGTGAATGACGTGGAGGAAGTGAATGAAGTGGAGGAAGTGGACGATGTTGAGGAAGTGGCAGAAGTGCACGAAGTTGACGTAGTGGACGAAGTGGAAGAAGTTGACGAAGTGGACGAAGTGGACGAATGGGACGAAGTGACGAATTGACGAAGTGGACGAACTGGACAAAGTGGAGGAACTGGAGGAAGTGGAGGAAGTGGAGGAACTTGACGAAGCGGACGAAATGGAGGAAGTGGACGAAGTTGACGAAATGGAGGAAGTGGACGAAGTTGATGAAGTGCACGAAATGGACGAAGTGGACGAAATTGACGAAGTGGACGAAGTGAAGGAAGTGGAGAATGTGGACGAAGTGGAGGAAGTGGAAGAACTGGACGAACTGGACAAAGTGAAGTTGACGAAGTGGACGAAGTTGACGAACTGGACGGAGTTGACGAAGTAGAGGAAGTTGAGGAAGTGGACGAAGTGGAAGAAGTGGAGGAAGTGGAGGAAGTTGACGAAGTGGACGAAGTGGAGCAAGTGGAGAAAGTGGAGGAAGTGGACAAACTTGACGAAGTGGACGAAATGGACGAAGTGGACGAGGTTGACGAAATGGAGGAAGTGGATGAAGTTGACGAAGTGGAAGAAGTGCAGGAAGTGAATGAAGTGCAGGAGGTGGACGATGTTGAGGAAGTGGAGGAAGTGCACGAAGTTGACGAAGTGGACGAAGTGGAAGAAGTTGACGAATTGGACGAAGTGGACGAATTGGGCGAAGTGGACGAAGTGGACAAAGTTGAGGAAGTGGACGAAGTGGACAAACTTGACGAAATGAAGGAAGTGGACGAAGTGGAGGAAATGGACGAAGTGGAGGAAGTGGACGAAGTGAATGAAGTGGAGGAAGTGGAGAAATGGATGATGTTGAGGAAGTGGACGAAATGGAAGAACTGGACGAAGTGGACGAAGTTGAGGAAGTGGACGAAGTGGACGAACTTGACGAAGTGGAGGAAGTGGACGAACTTGATGAAGTGGACGAAATGGACGAAGTGGACGAAATTGACGAAGTGGAGGAAGTGGTGAATGTGGACAAAGTGCAATAACGGGACGAAGTGGAGGAAGTGGACGAAGTGGTGGACGTGGGGGAAGTGGACGAAGTGGAGGAAGTGGAAGAGGTGGACGAAGTGGAGGAAGTGGAGGAAGTTGACGAAGTGGACGAAGTGGACAAAGTGGAGGAGGTGGAGGAAGTGGAGGAAGTGGAGGAAGTGGACGAACTTGACGAAAAGGACGAAATGGACGAAGTGGACGAAGTTGACGAAGTGGAGGAAGTGGACGAAGTTGACGAAGTGGAGGAAGTGGAGGAAGTGGACAAAGTTGACGAAGTGGAGGAAGTGAATGAAGTGGAGTAAGTGGAGGAAATGGACGATGTTGGGGAAGTGGAGGAAGTGCAGGAAGTGGAGGAAGTGGACGAACTTGACAAAGTGGAGGAAGCGGACGAAATGGACGAAGTTGACAAAGTGGTAGAAGTGGAGGAAGTGGAGAGTGTGGACGAAGTAGAGGAAGTGGAAGAACTGGACGAAGTGGAGGAAGTTGATGAAGTTGACGAAGTGGACGAAGTGGACGAAGTGAACGAAGTGGAGGAAGTGGGGGAAGTGGAAGAAGTGGAGGAAGTTCACGAAGTGGACGAAGTGGACAAAGTGGAGGAGACGGAGGAAGTGGAGGAAGTGGCCGAAGTTGACGACGTTGACGAAGTGGAGGAAGTTGAGGAAGTGGACAAACTTGACGAAGTGGACGAAATGGACGAAGCTGAAGAAGTTGACGAAGTAGACGAAGTGGACAAAGTGGAGGAAGTGGACAAAGTTGACGAAGTGGAGGAAGTGAATGAAGTGGAGGATGTGGAGGAAATGGACGATATTGAGGAATTGGAAGAAGTGGAAGAAATGGAGGATATGGAGGAAGTGGAGGAAGTGGAAGAAGTGTAGGAAGTGAATGAATGAAGTGGAGGTAGTGGAGGTAGTGGACGATGTTTAGGAAGTGGAGGAAGTGGACGAAGTTCACGAAGTGGACGAATCGAAAAAGTTGACGAAGTGGAGGAAATGGACGAAGGGGACGAACTTGACGAAGTGGACGAAGGGGACGAGCTTGGCGAAGTTGACGAATTTGACGAAGTGGAAGACGTGGACGAAGTGGACGAAGTGGAGGAAGTGGACAAAATGGAGGATGTGGACAAAGTGGAGGAAGTGGAGGAAGTGGAGGAAGTGGAAGAATTGCACGAAGTGGACGAAGTGGAGGAAGTGGACGAAGTCGACGTAGTTGACGAACTGGAGGAAGTGGACGAAGTGGATGAAGTGGACAAAGTGGAGGTAGTGGACAAAGTGGAGGAAGTGGACGAACCTAACGAACTTGACGAAATGGTCGAAGTCGACGAAGTTGACGAAGTGGACGAAGTGCCAGAAGAGGACGAAGTGGAGCAAGTGGAGGAAGTGCAGGAAGTGCACGAAGTGGGAGAAGTGGAGGAAGTAGAGGAAGTTGATGAAATGGACGAACTTGACGAAGTGAACGAAGTGGATGAAGTCAAGGAAGTGGACGAAGTAGACGAAGTGAACCAAGTGGACGAAGTAGACGAAGTTGACGACGTGGATGAAGTCGAGGAAGTGGAGGAAGTAGACGAAGTTGACGAAGTGGACGAAGTGGACAAAGTGGAGGAAGTGGAGGAAGTGGAGGAAGTAGACGAAGTTGACGAAGTGGACGAAGTGGACAAAGTGGAGGAAGTGGACGAAGTTGACGAAGTGGACAATGGGGATGAAGTTCACGAACTTGACGAAGCTGACGAAGTGGACGAAGTGGACGAAGTGGACGAAGTGGAGGAAATGGAGGAAGTGAAGGAAGTGGACGAAGTTGACGAAGTGGACGAAATGGACGAAGTTGACGAAGGTGACGAAGTGGACGAAGTGGACGAACTGGACGAAGTGGAGGAAAAGGAGGAAGTGAAGGAAGTGGAGGAAGTGGAAGGAGTGGAGGAAGTGAAGGAAGTGGAAGGAGTGGAGGAAGTGAAGGAAGTAGAGGAAGTGGACGAACTTTACGAAGTGGGACGGAGCAGGCGAAGTGGAAGAAGAGGATGAAGTTGACGAAAGGGACGAAGTGGACGTAGTGGACGAAGTTGACGACGTGGAGGAAGTGGAGAAAATGGACGATGTTGAGGAAGTGGAGGAAATGGACGAAGTTGACGAAGTGGACGAAGTGGAAGAAGTTGACGAAGTGGACGAAGTGGACGAAGTGGACGAAATGGACAAAGTGGACGAAATAGACGAAGTGAACGAAGTGTAGGATGTGGACAACGTGGACGAAGTGGAGGAAGTGGAGGAAGTGGACGATGTTGACGAAGTGGAAGAAGTGTAAGAAGTGGATGAAGTGGATGACGTGAATGAGGTGGAGCAAGTGGAGGAAATTGACGATGTTGAGGAAGTGGAGGCAGTGGACGAAATGGAGGAAGTGGAGGAAGTGGACAAAGTGGACGAAGTGGAGGAAGTGGATGAAGTGGAGGAAGTAGAGGAAGTGGAGGAAGTGGAGGAAGTAGACGAAGTGGACGAAGTGGACCAAGTCGACGAAGTGGAGGAAATGGAGGAAGTGGACAAAGTTGACGAAGTGGAAGAAGCAGTGGAAGAAGTGGATGAAGTGGATGAAGGGAATGAAGTGGAGGAAGTGGAGGAAATCAACGATGTTGAGGAAGTGGACGAAATGAAGGAAGTGGAGGAAGGGGAGCAAGTGAAGGAAGTGGAGGAAGTGGAGGAAGTGGAGGAAGTTGACGAAGTGGAGGAAGAGGAGGAAGTAGAGGAAGTGGAAGAAGTGGACGAAGTAGAGGAAGTGGAGGAACTGGACGAAGTGGAGGAAGTTGACAAAGTGGACGAAGTTGACGAAGATGACGAAGTGGAGGAAGTGGACGACGTTGACGAAGTGGAGGAAGTGGATGAGGTAGACGAAGTGGACGAAGTGGAAGAAATGGACGAAGTGGAGGAACTGGACGAAGTGGAGGAAGTGGAGGAAGTGGAGGAATTGGAGGAAGTGGACGAACTTGACGAAGTGGACGAAATGGACGAAGTGGACGAAGTCGACGAAATTGAGGAAGTGGACGAAGTTGACGAAGTTGAAGAAGTGCAGGAAGTGAATGACGTGGAGGAAGTGAATGAAGTGGAGGAAGTGGACGATGTTGAGGAAGTGGCAGAAGTGCACGAAGTTGACGTAGTGGACGAAGTGGAAGAAGTTGACGAAGTGGACGAAGTGGACGAATGGGACGAAGTGACGAATTGACGAAGTGGACGAACTGGACAAAGTGGAGGAAATGGAGGAAGTGGAGGAAGTGGAGGAACTTGACGAAGCGGACGAAATGGAGGAAGTGGACGAAGTTGACGAAATGGAGGAAGTGGACGAAGTTGACGAAGTAGAAGAAGTGTAGGAAGTGAATGAAGTGGAGGAAGTGGACGATGTTGAGCAAGTGGACAAAGTGGAAGAAGTTTACGAAGAGGACGAAGTGGACAAAGTGGAGGAAGTGGAGGAAGGGGACGAACTTGACGAAGTAGACGAACTGGAGGAAGTGGAGGAAGTGGACGAAGTGGAGGTAGTGGAGTAAGTGAATGAAGTCGAGGAAGTGGAGGGAATGGACGATGTTGAGGAAGTGGAGGAAGTGGACGAAATGGAGGAAGTGGAGGAAGTGGACAAAATGGAGGAAGTGGACGAAGTTGACGAAGTGGAGGAAGTGGACGAACTGCATGAAGTGGACGAAATGGACGAAGTGGACGAAAATTGACGAAGTGGACAAAGTGGAGGAAGTGGAGAATGTGGACGAAGTGGAGGTAGTGGAAGAACTGGACGAACTTGACAAAGTTGATGAAATGGACGAAATGGACGAAGTGGACAACGTGGAGGAAGTGGAGGAAGTGGAGGAAGTGGAGGAAGTAGAGGAAGTGGACGAAGTGGACAAACATGACGAAGTGGACGAAGTTGACGTAGCGGACGAAGTTGACGAAGTTGACGACGTGGAGGAAATGGAGGAAGTGGACGAAGTGGAAGAAGTGGACCAAGAGGACGAAGTGGACGAAGCTGACAAAGTGGAGGAAGTGGATGAAGTGGAGGAAGTGGAGGAAGTGGAGGAAGTAGACGAAGTGGACGAAGTGGACGAAGTGGACCAAGTGGAGGAAGTGGACAAAGTTGACGAAGTGGAAGAAGTGGACGAAGTGGAGGAAGGGGAGGAAGTGGACGAAGTGGAGGACGTGGATGAAGTGGAGGAAGTGGAGGAAATCGACGATGTTGAGGAGGTGGACGAAATGGAGGAAGTGGACGAAGTTGACGTAGTGGAGGAAGTGAACGAACTTGATGAAGTGGAGGAAGTGGAGCAAGTGGAGCAAGTGGACAAAGTTGACAAAGAGGAGGAAGTGGAGGAAGTGGAGGAAGTGGACAAACTTGACGAAGTGGAGGAAGTGGACGAACTTGATGAAGTGGACGAAATGGACGAAGTGGACGAAATTGTCGAATAGTGGATGAAGTGGATGAAGTGAATGAAGTGGAGGAAGTGGAGGAGATCGACGATGTCGAGGAAGTGGAGAAAGTGGACGAAACGGAGGAAGTGGACGAAGTGGAGGAAATGGAGGAAGTGCAGGAAGTAGACGAATGAGACCAAGTGGACGAAGTGGACCAAGTCGACGAAGTGGATGAAGTGGAGGAAGTGGACAAAGTTGACGAAGCAGAAGAAGTGGAAGAAGTGGATGAAGTGGATGATGTGAATGAAGTGGTGGAAGTGGAGGAGATCGACGATGTCGAGGAAGTGGAGAATGTGGACGAAACGGAGGAAGTGGACGAAGTGGAGGAAATGGAGGAAGTGCAGGAAGTAGACGAATGAGACCAAGTGGACGAAGTGGACCAAGTCGACGAAGTGGATGAAGTGGAGGAAGTGGACAAAGTTGACGAAGCAGAAGAAGTGGAAGAAGTGGATGAAGTGGATGATGTGAATGAAGTGGTGGAAGTGGAGGAAATCGACGATGTTGAGGAAGTGGAGGAAGTTGACGAAATGAAGGAAGTGGAGGAAGTGGAGCAAGTGGAAGAAGTGGAGGAATTGGACGAAGTGGATGAAGTGGAGGAAGTGGAGGAAATTGACGAAGTGGAGGAAGTGGAGGAAGTAGAGGAAGTGGAATAAGTGGACGAAGTGGAGGAAGTTGAGGAACTGGACGAAGTGGAGGAAGTTGACGAAGTTGACGAACTGGAGGAAGTTGAGAAGTGGAGGAAGTGGAGGAAGTGGAGGAAGTGGAGGAAGTGGACAACCTTGACGAAGTGGACGAAATGGACGAAGTTGACGAAATGGAGGAAGTGGATGAAGTTGACCAAGTGGAAGAACTGGAGGAAGTGGACGATGTTGAGGAAGTGGAGGAAGTGCACGAAGTTGACGAAGTGGAAGAAGTTGACGAAGTGGACGAATTGGACGAAGTGACGAAGTGCACGAAATGGACAAAGTGGAGGAAGTGGAAGAAGTGTACGAACTTGACGAAATGAAGTGGATGAAGTGGAGGAAGTGGAGGAAGTGGAGGAAGTGGAGGAAGTGCAGGAAGTGGACGAAGTGAATGAAGGGAAGGAAGTGGAGAAATGGATGATGTTGGGGAAGTGGACGAAATGGAAGAACTGGAGGAAGTGGACGAACTTGACGAAGTGGAGGAAGTGGACGAACTTGATGAAGTGGACGAAATGGACGAAGTGGACGACATTGTCGAAGTGGACGAAGTGGATGAAGTGGTGAATGTGGACGAAGTGGAAGAACTGGACGAAGTGGAGGAACTGGACGAAGTTGACGAAGTGGAAGAAGTGGTGGACGTGGGGGAAGAGGACGAAGTGGAGGAAGTGGAGGAAGTTGACGAAGTGGACGAAGTGGCCAAAGTGGAGGATGTGGAGGAAGTGGAGGAAGTGGACGAACTTGACGAAGTGGACGAAATGGACGAAGTGGACGAAGTTGACGAAGTGGAGGAAGTGGACGAAGTTGACGAAGTGGAGGAAGTGGACGAAGTGGACAGAGTTGACGAAGTGGACGAAGTGGAGGAAGTGGACGAAGAGGACGAAGTGGAGGAAGTGAACGAAGTGGAGGAAGTGGGCAATTTGGACGAACTTGACGAAGTGGAGGAAGTGGAAAAACTTGACGAAGTGGACGAAATAAACGAAGTTGACGAAGTGGAGGAAGTCGAGAAGTGGAGGAAGTCGACGAAGTTGACGAAGTGGACGAAGTGGAGGAAGTAGACGAAGTGGACGAAGTTGCCGAAGTGGAGGAAGTGGACAAAGTGGACGAAGTGGAGGAAGTGGACGAACTTGACGAAGTGGACAAAATGGACGAAGTGGAGGAAGTGGACGAAGTAGACGAAGTTGACCAAGTCGACGAAGTCGACGAAGTGGAAGAAGTGGACGAAATGGACAAAGTGGAGTAAGTGGAGGAATTGGAGGAAGTGGACGAACCTGACGAAGTGGACGAAATGGACGAACTGAACGTAGTTGACGAAGTGGACGAAGTGGACGAAATGGAGGAAGTGGAGGAAGTGGAAGAAGTGGATGAAGTGAATGAAGTGGAGGAATTAGAGGAAATGGACGATGTTGAGAAAGTCGAGCAAGTGGACGAAATGGAGGAAGTGGAGCAAGTGGAGGAAGTAGAAGAACTTGACGAAGTGGATGAAATGGACGAAGTGGAGGAAGTGGAGAATGTGGAGGAAGTGGAGCAAGTGGAGGAAGTGGAGGAAGTGGACAAAGTTGACAAAGAGGAGGAAGTGGAGGAAGTGGAGGAAGTGGACAAACTTGACGAAGTGGAGGAAGTGGACGAACTTGATGAAGTGGACGAAATGGACGAACTGGACGAAATTGTCGAATAGTGGATGAAGTGGATGAAGTGAATGAAGTGGAGGAAGTGGAGGAGATCGACGATGTCGAGGAAGTGGAGAATGTGGACGAAACGGAGGAAGTGGACGAAGTGGAGGAAATGGAGGAAGTGCAGGAAGTAGACGAATGAGACCAAGTGGACGAAGTGGACCAAGTCGACGAAGTGCATGAAATGGAGGAAGTGGACAAAGTTGACGAAGCAGAAGAAGTGGAAGAAGTGGATGAAGTGGATGATGTGAATGAAGTGGTGGAAGTGGAGGAAATCGACGATGTTGAGGAAGTGGAGGAAGTTGACGAAATGAAGGAAGTGGAGGAAGTGGAGCAAGTGGAAGAAGTGGAGGAATTGGACGAAGTGGAGGAAGTGGAGGAAGTGGAGGAAATTGACGAAGTGGAGGAAGTGGAGGAAGTAGAGGAAGTGGAAGAAGTGGACGAAGTGGAGGAAGTTGAGGAACTGGACGAAGTGGAGGAAGTTGACGAAGTTGACGAACTGGAGGAAGTTGAGAAGTGGAGGAAGTGGAGGAAGTGGAGGAAGTGGACAACCTTGACGAAGTGGACGAAATGGACGAAGTTGACGAAATGGAGGAAGTGGATGAAGTTGACCAAGTGGAAGAACTGGAGGAAGTGGACGATGTTGAGGAAGTGGAGGAAGTGCACGAAGTTGACGAAGTGGAAGAAGTTGACGAAGTGGACGAATTGGACGAAGTGACGAAGTGCACGAAATGGACAAAGTGGAGGAAGTGGAAGAAGTGTACGAACTTGACGAAATGAAGTGGATGAAGTGGAGGAAGTGGAGGAAGTGGAGGAAGTGGAGGAAGTGCAGGAAGTGGACGAAGTGAATGAAGGGAAGGAAGTGGAGAAATGGATGATGTTGGGGAAGTGGACGAAATGGAAGAACTGGAGGAAGTGGACGAACTTGACGAAGTGGAGGAAGTGGACGAACTTGATGAAGTGGACGAAATGGACGAAGTGGATGACATTGTCGAAGTGGACGAAGTGGATGAAGTGGTGAATGTGGACGAAGTGGAAGAACTGGACGAAGTGGAGGAACTGGACGAAGTTGACGAAGTGGAAGAAGTGGTGGACGTGGGGGAAGAGGACGAAGTGGAGGAAGTGGAGGAAGTTGACGAAGTGGACGAAGTGGCCAAAGTGGAGGATGTGGAGGAAGTGGAGGAAGTGGACGAACTTGACGAAGTGGACGAAATGGACGAAGTGGACGAAGTTGACGAAGTGGAGGAAGTGGAGGAAGTTGACGAAGTGGAGGAAGTGGACGAAGTGGACAGAGTTGACGAAGTGGACGAAGTGGAGGAAGTGGACGAAGAGGACGAAGTGGAGGAAGTGAACGAAGTGGAGGAAGTGGGCAATTTGGACGAACTTGACGAAGTGGAGGAAGTGGAAAAACTTGACGAAGTGGACGAAATAAACGAAGTTGACGAAGTGGAGGAAGTCGAGAAGTGGAGGAAGTCGACGAAGTTGACGAAGTGGACGAAGTGGAGGAAGTAGACGAAGTGGACGAAGTTGCCGAAGTGGAGGAAGTGGACAAAGTGGACGAAGTGGAGGAAGTGGACAAAGTGGACGAAGTGGAGGAAGTGGACGAACTTGACGAAGTGGACAAAATGGACGAAGTGGAGGAAGTGGACGAAGTAGACGAAGTTGACCAAGTGGACGAAGTCGACGAAGTGGAAGAAGTGGACGAAGTGGACAAAGTGGAGTAAGTGGAGGAATTGGAGGAAGTGGACGAACCTGACGAAGTGGACGAAATGGACGAACTGAACGTAGTTGACGAAGTGGACGAAGTGGACGAAATGGAGGAAGTGGAGGAAGTGGAAGAAGTGGATGAAGTGAATGAAGTGGAGGAATTAGAGGAAATGGACGATGTTGAGAAAGTCGAGCAAGTGGACGAAATGGAGGAAGTGGAGCAAGTGGAGGAAGTAGAAGAACTTGACGAAGTGGATGAAATGGACGAAGTGGAGGAAGTGGAGAATGTGGAGGAAGTGGAGCAAGTGGAGGAAGTGGAGGAAGTGGACAAAGTTGACAAAGAGGAGGAAGTGGAGGAAGTGGAGGAAGTGGACAAACTTGACGAAGTGGAGGAAGTGGACGAACTTGATGAAGTGGACGAAATGGACGAAGTGGACGAAATTGTCGAATAGTGGATGAAGTGGATGAAGTGGAGGAGATCGACGATGTCGAGGAAGTGGAGAATGTGGACGAAACGGAGGAAGTGGACGAAGTGGAGGAAATGGAGGAAGTGCAGGAAGTAGACGAATGAGACCAAGTGGACGAAGTGGACCAAGTCGACGAAGTGGATGAAGTGGAGGAAGTGGACAAAGTTGACGAAGCAGAAGAAGTGGAAGAAGTGGATGAAGTGGATGATGTGAATGAAGTGGTGGAAGTGGAGGAAATCGACGATGTTGAGGAAGTGGAGGAAGTTGACGAAATGAAGGAAGTGGAGGAAGTGGAGCAAGTGGAAGAAGTGGAGGAATTGGACGAAGTGGATGAAGTGGAGGAAGTGGAGGAAATTGACGAAGTGGAGGAAGTGGAGGAAGTAGAGGAAGTGGAATAAGTGGACGAAGTGGAGGAAGTTGAGGAACTGGACGAAGTGGAGGAAGTTGACGAAGTTGACGAACTGGAGGAAGTTGAGAAGTGGAGGAAGTGGAGGAAGTGGAGGAAGTGGAGGAAGTGGACAACCTTGACGAAGTGGACGAAATGGACGAAGTTGACGAAATGGAGGAAGTGGATGAAGTTGACCAAGTGGAAGAACTGGAGGAAGTGGACGATGTTGAGGAAGTGGAGGAAGTGCACGAAGTTGACGAAGTGGAAGAAGTTGACGAAGTGGACGAATTGGACGAAGTGCACGAAATGGACAAAGTGGAGGAAGTGGAAGAAGTGTACGAACTTGACGAAATGAAGTGGATGAAGTGGAGGAAGTGGAGGAAGTGGAGGAAGTGGAGGAAGTGCAGGAAGTGGACGAAGTGAATGAAGGGAAGGAAGTGGAGAAATGGATGATGTTGGGGAAGTGGACGAAATGGAAGAACTGGAGGAAGTGGACGAACTTGACGAAGTGGAGGAAGTGGACGAACTTGATGAAGTGGACGAAATGGACGACATTGTCGAAGTGGACGAAGTGGATGAAGTGGTGAATGTGGACGAAGTGGAAGAACTGGACGAAGTGGAGGAACTGGACGAAGTTGACGAAGTGGAAGAAGTGGTGGACGTGGGGGAAGAGGACGAAGTGGAGGAAGTTGACGAAGTGGACGAAGTGGCCAAAGTGGAGGATGTGGAGGAAGTGGAGGAAGTGGACGAACTTGACGAAGTGGACGAAATGGACGAAGTGGACGAAATTGACGAAGTGGAGGAAGTGGACGAAGTTGACGAAGTGGAGGAAGTGGACGAAGTGGACAGAGTTGACGAAGTGGACGAAGTGGAGGAAGTGGACGAAGAGGACGAAGTGGAGGAAGTGAACGAAGTGGAGGAAGTGGGCAATTTGGACGAACTTGACGAAGTGGAGGAAGTGGAAAAACTTGACGAAGTGGACGAAATAAACGAAGTTGACGAAGTGGAGGAAGTCGAGAAGTGGAGGAAGTCGACGAAGTTGACGAAGTGGACGAAGTGGAGGAAGTAGACGAAGTGGACGAAGTTGCCGAAGTGGAGGAAGTGGACAAAGTGGACGAAGTGGAGGAAGTGGACAAAGTGGACGAAGTGGAGGAAGTGGACGAACTTGACGAAGTGGACAAAATGGACGAAGTGGAGGAAGTGGACGAAGTAGACGAAGTTGACCAAGTGGACGAAGTCGACGAAGTGGAAGAAGTGGACGAAGTGGACAAAGTGGAGTAAGTGGAGGAATTGGAGGAAGTGGACGAACCTGACGAAGTGGACGAAATGGACGAACTGAACGTAGTTGACGAAGTGGACGAAGTGGACGAAATGGAGGAAGTGGAGGAAGTGGAAGAAGTGGATGAAGTGAATGAAGTGGAGGAATTAGAGGAAATGGACGATGTTGAGAAAGTCGAGCAAGTGGACGAAATGGAGGAAGTGGAGCAAGTGGAGGAAGTAGAAGAACTTGACGAAGTGGATGAAATGGACGAAGTGGAGGAAGTGGAGAATGTGGAGGAAGTGGAGGAAGTGGAAGAACTGGACGAAGTGGAGGAAGTGGACGAAGTTGACGAAGTGGAAGAAGGGGATGATGTGAATGAAGGGGAGGAATTAGAGGAAATGGACGATGTTGAGGAAGTAGAGCAACTGGACGAAATGGAGGAAGTGGAGAAGTGGAGGAAGTAGAAGAACTTGACGAAGTGGATGAAATGGACGAAGTGGACAAAGTTGACGAAGTGGAGCAAGTGGAGAATGTGGAGGAAGTGGAGGAAGTGGAAGAACTAGACGAAGTGGAGGAAGGGGACGAAGTTGACGACGTTGACGAAGTGCAGGAAGTGGAGGAAGCGGACGAAGTGGGCGAAGTGGAGGAAGTTGACGAAGTTGACGAAGTGGACGAAGTAGACGACGTGGAGAAAGTGGAGGAAGGGGAGGAAGTTGATGAAGTGTAGGAAGTGGAGGAAGTGGACGAACTTGACGAAGTGGACGAAGTGGATGAAGTGGACGAAGTGGAGGAAGTGGACGATGTTGACGAAGTGGAAGAAGTTCAGGAAGTGAATGAAGCGGAGGAAGTGCAAGAAGTCGACGATGTTGAGGAAGTGGAGGAAGTGGACGAAGTTGACGAAGTGGACGAAGTGGTAGAAGTTGACGAAGTGGAGGAAGTGGAGGAAGTGGACTAAGACGACGAAGTGGACAAAGAGGAGGAAGTGGACGAAGTGGTCGAAGTGAAGGAAGTGGACGAAGTGGACGAAGTGAAGGAAGTGGACAAAGTGGACGAAGTGGACGAAGTGGAGGAAGTGGACGAAGTGGACGAAGTCGACGTAGTGGAGGAAGTTGAGGAAGTAGAGGAAGTGGACGACCTTGACGAAGTGGACGAAGTGGATGAAATGGAGGAAGTGGAGGAAGTAGATGAAGAGGACGAAGTCGACAAAGTTGACGAAGAGGAGGAAGTGGACAAAGTGGACGAAGTGGAGGAAGTGAAGGAAGTGGAGGAAGTGGAAGTAGTGGATGAAGTGGAGGAAGTGGACGTAGTGGAGGAAGTGGACGAAGTAGACAAAGTTGACAAAGTGGACGAAGTGGAGGAAGTGGACGAAGAGGACGAAGTGGAGGAAGTGAACGAAGTGGAGGAAGTGGACGATTTGGACGAACTTGACGAAGTGGAGGAAGTGGACAAACTTGACGAAGTGGACGAAATAAACGAAGTTGACGAAGTGGAGGAAGTCGAGAACGTGGACAAAGTGGCCGATTTTGACAAAGTTGATGAAGTGGACAAAGATGGGGAAGTGGAGGAAGTGGAGGAAATTGACGAAGTTGCCGAAGTGGACGAAGTGGACAATGTGGAGGAAGTGCAGGAAGTGGACGAACTTGACGAAGTGGACGAAATGGACGAAGTGCACGAAGTTGACGAAGTGGACGAAGTGGACGAAGTGGAGGAAGTGAATGAAGTGGAGGAAGTGGAGGAAATGGACGATGTTGAGGAAGTGGAGGAAGTGGACGAAAGGGAGGAAGTGGAGGAAGTGAACGAACTGGAGGAAGTGGAGGAAGTGGACGAATTTGACGAAGTGGAGGAAGTGGACGAAGTGGTGGATGTTGGGGAAGTGGAGGAAGTGGAGGAAGTGGAAGAAGTGGAGGAAGTGGAGGAAGTGGAGGAAGTGGAGGAAGTTGACGAAGTGGACGTAGTGGACAAAGTGGAGGAGGTGGAGGAAGTGGAGGAAGTGGACGAACTTGACGAAGTGGACGAAATGGACGAAGTTGACGAAGTGGAGGAAGTGGACGAAGTTGACGAAGTGGAGGATGTGGACGAAGAGGAGGAAGTGGACAAAGTTGACGAAGTGGACGAAGTGAATGAAGTGGAGGAAGTGGAGGAAATGGACGATGATGAGGAAGTGGAGGAAGTGGAGGAATTGGACGAAGTTGACGAAGTGGAGGAAGTGGGCGAACTTGATGAAGTGGACGAAATGAACGAAGTGGACGAAGTTGACAAAGTGGTAAGGAAGTGGAGAGTGTGGACGAAGTGGAGGAAATGGAAGAACTGTACGAAGTGGAGGAAGTGGATGAAGTTGACGAAGTGGACGAAGTGGAGGAAGCGGGGGAAGTGGAAGAAGTGAAGTTGACGAAGTTGACGAAGTGGAGGAAGTGGAGGAAGTGGACGAATTTGACGAAGTGGACGAAATGGACGAAGTGCACAAAGTTGACGAAGTTGACGAAGTGGACGAAGTGGAGGAAGTGAATGAAGTGGAGGAAGTGGAGGAAATGGACGATATTGAGGAAGTAGTGGAAGTGGACGAAAGGGAGGAAGTGGCGGAAGTGAACGAACTGGAGGAAGTGGACGAATTTGACGAAGTGGAGGAAGTGGAGGAAGAGGACGAAGTGGAGGAAGTGGAAGAACTGGACGAAGTGGAGGACGTGGACGAAGTTGACGACGTTGACGAAGTGGGCAAAGTGGAGGAAGTGGAGGAAGTGGACGAAGTGGGCGAAGTGGAGGAAGTGGAGGAAGTTGTCAAAGTTGACGAAGTGGACGGAGTAGACGAAGTGGACAAAGTGGAGGAAGGGGAGGAAGTGGAGGAAGTGGAGTAAGTGTAGGAAGTGGAGGAAGTGGAGTAAGTGTAGGTAGTGGAGGAAGTGGACGAACTTGACGAAGTGGAGGAAATGGACGAAATTGACGAAGTGGACGAAGTGGAGGAAATGGACGATGTTGACAAAGTGGAAGAAGTTCATGAAGTTCATGAAGTGGAGGAAGTGCAAGAAGTGGACGATGTTGAAGAACTGGAGGAAGTGGACGAAGTGGAAGAGTTGACGAAGTGGAGGAAGTGAAGGAAGTGGAGGAAGTGGACGAAGTGGATGAAGGGGACGAACTTGACGAAGTTTACGTAGTGGAGGAATTGGAGGAAGTGGACGAAGTGGAGGAAAGAGAGGAAGTGGAAGAACTGGACGAAGTGGAGGAAGTGGATGAAGTTGACGAAGTGGACGAAGTGAACGAAGTGGAGGAAATGGGGGAAGTGGAAGAAGTGAAGTTGACGAAGTGGACGAAGTGGAGGAAGTGGAGGAAGTGGACGAACTTGACGAAGTGGACGAAGTGCACAAAGTTGCGAAGTGGAGGAAGTGAATGAAGTGGAGGAAGTGGAGGAAATGGACGATATTGAGGAAGTAGTGGAAGTGGACGAAAGGGAGGAAGTGGCGGAAGTGAACGAACTGGAGGAAGTGGAGGAAGTGGAGGAAGTGGACGAATTTGACGAAGTGGAGGAAGTGGACGAAGTGGAGGAAGTGGAAGAACTGGACGAAGTGGAGGACGTGGACGAAGTTGACGACGTTGACGAAGTGGGCGAAGTGGAGGAAGAGGAGGAAGTGGACGAAGTGGGCGAAGTGGAGGAAGTGGAGGAAGTTGACAAAGTTGACGAAGTGGACGAAGTAGACGAAGTGGACAAAGTGGAGGAAGGGGAGGAAGTGGAGGAATTGGAGTAAGTGTAGGAAGTGGAGGAAGTGGACGAACTTGACGAAGTGGAGGAAATGGACGAAGTTGACGAAGTGGACGAAGTGGAGGAAATGGACGATGTTGACAAAGTGGAAGAAGTTCATGAAGTGAATGAAGTGGAGGAAGTGCAAGAAGTGGACGATGTTGAAGAACTGGAGGAAGTTGACGAAGTGGAGGAAGTGAAGGAAGTGGAGGAAGTGGACGGAGTGGATGAAGGGGACGAACTTGACGAAGTTTACGTAGTGGAGGAATTGGACGAAGTGGACGAAGTGGAGGAAATAGAGGAAGTGGACGAAGTGGACGAACTTGACGAAGTAGACGAAGTGGATGAAGTGGAGGAGGTAGATGAAGTGGACGAAGAGGACGAAGTGGACGAAGTGTACGAAGTGGACGAAGTTGACGATGTGGACGAAGTGGAGGAAGTGGACGAACCTAACGAAGTGGACGAAATGGACGAAGTGGATGAAGTTGACGAAGTTGACGAAGTGGACAAAGTGGAGGAAGTGAATGAAGTGGAGGAAGTGGATGAAATGGACGATGTTGAGGAAGTGGAGGACGTGGACGAAGTGGAGGAAGTGAAGAATGTGGAGGAAGTGGAAGAACTGGACGAAGTGGAGGAAGTGGACGAAGTGGACGAAGTGGAAGTATGGACAAAGTTGACGAAGTGGAAGAAGTGGATGAAGTGAATGAAGTGGAGGAAGTAGAGGAAATGGACGATGTTGAGGAAGTAGAGGAAATGGACGATGTTGAGGAAGTGGAGGAAGTGGACGAAATGGAGGAAGTGGAGGAAGTGGAGGAAGTGGAGGAAGTGGAGGAAGTGGAAGAAGTGTACGAAGTGGACGAAGCGGAGGAAGTGGAGGAAGTGGAGGAGGTGGACCAAGTGGAGGCAGTGGAGGAAGTGGACGAAATAGACGAAGTGGACGAAGTGGACGAAGTGGAGGAAGTGGAGGAAGTGGACAAAGTTGACGAAGTGGAAGAAGTGGAGGAATTGAATGAAGTGGAGGAAGTAGAGGAAATGGACGTTGTTGAGGAAGTGGAGGAAGTGGACGAAATGGAGGAAGTGGACGAAGTGGAGGAAGTGGACGAAGTGGATGAAGTTGACGAAGTGAAGGAAGTGGAGGAAGGGGACGAAGTGGATGAAGGGGACGAACTTGAGGAAGTTGAGGAAGTGGAGGAAGCGGACGAAGAGGACGAAGTGGACGAAGATGAGGAAATAGAGGAAGTGGACGAAGTGGACGAACTTAACGAAGTGGACGAAGTGGATGAAGTGGACGAAGTGGACGAAGTGGACGAAGAGGACGAAGTGGACGAAGTGGACGAAGTTGACGAAGTTGACGACGTGGACGAAGTGGAGTAAGTGGAGGAAGTGGAGAAACCTGACGAAGTGGACGAAATGGACAAAGTGGACGAAGTTGACGAAGTGGACGAAGTTGATGAAGAGGACGAAATGGAAGAAGTGGAGGAAGTAGAGGAACTGGACGAAGTGGACGAACTTGACAAACTGGACGAAGTGGATGAAGGGGAGGAAGTGGAGGAAGTGCACGAAGAGGACGAAGTCGACGAAGTGGACAAAAAGGATGAAGTGGAGGAAGTGGAGGAAGTGGACGAAGTGCAGGAAGTGAAGGAAGTGGAAGAAGTGGAGGAAGTGGAGAAAGTGGACGAAGTGGATGAAGTGGACGAAGTAGACGAGGTTGACGAAGTGGATGAAGTGGAGGAATTGGAGGAGGTGCACGAAGAGGATGAAGTCGACGAAGTGGACACAAAGGATGAAGTGGACGAAGTCGAGGAAGTGGAGGAAGAGTAGGAAGTGGAGGAAGTGGAAGAAGTGCAGGAATTGGAGGAAGTGGAGGAAGTGGAGGAAGCAGACGAGCTTGACAAAGTGGAGGAAGTGGACGAAGTGGATGAAGTGGAGGAAGTGGACGAAGTGGAGGAAGTGGAGGAAGTGGACGAAGTGGAGGAAGTAGAGGAAGTGGACGAAGTGGACGAAGTTGGGGAATTAGACAAAGTGGATGAAGTGGACAAACCTAACGAAGTGGACGAATTGGATGAAGTTGACGAAGTTGACGAAGTGGACAAAGTGGAGGAAGTGAATGAAGTGGAGGAAGTGGATGAAATGGACGATGTTGAGGAAGTGGAGGAAGTGGACGAAATGGAGGAAGTGGAGGAAGTGGACGAAGTTGACGAAGTGGAAGAAGTGGATGAACTGAATGAAGTGGAGGAAGTAGAGGAAATGGACGATGTTGAGGAAGTGGACGAAATGGACGAAGTGGAGGAAGTGGAGGAAGTGGAGGACGTGGAAGAAGTGTAGGAAGTGGAGGAAATGGAGGAAGTGGAGGAAGGGGACGAAATGGACGAAGTGGACGAAGTTGACGAAGTTGGCGAAGTGAACGAAGTGGAGGAAGTGGATAAAGTTGACGAGGTGGAAGAAGTGGAGGAAGTGAATGAAGTGGAGCAAGTAGAGGAAATGGACGATGTTGAGGAAGTGGAGGAAGTGGACGAAATGGAGGAAGTGAAGGAAGTGGACGAAGTGGAGGAAGTGGAGGAAGCGGAGGAAGTTGAAGAAGTGGAGAACGTGGAGGAATTGGACGAGTTTGACAAATTGGACGAAATAGACGAAGTGGACGAAGTTGACGAAGTGGACGAGGTGGACAAAGTTGACGAAGTGGAAGAAGTGGAGGAAGTGAATGAAGTGGAGGAAGTGGAGGAAGTGGAGGAAGTTGAAGAAGTGGAGGATGTGGAGGAAGTGGACGAGCTTGACGAAGTGGACGAAATAGACGAAGTGGACGAAGTGGACGAAGTGGGGGAAGTGGACAAAGTCGACGAAGTGGTAGAAGTGGAGGAAGTGAATGAAGTGGATGAAATGGAAGATGTTGAGGAACTGGACGAAATGGAGGAAGTGGAGGAAATGGACGAAGTGGAGGAAGTGGAGAATATGGACGAAGTGGAGGAAGTGGAAGAACTGCACGAAGTGGTGGAAGTGGACGAAGTTGACGAAGTGGACGAAATGGAGGAAGTGGAGGAAGTTGACGAAGTCGACGATGTTGACGAAGTGGACGAAGTTGACAAAGTGGACGTAGTGGACCAAGTGGACGAAGTGGAGGAAGTTGACGAACTTGACGAAGTGGACGAAATGGACGAAGTGGAAGCAGTTGACGAAGTGGAGGAAGTGGAGGAAGAGTACGAAATGGAGGAAGTGAAGGAAGTGGAGGAAGTGGAGGAAGTAGAGGAACTGGACGAAGTGGACGAACTTGACGAAGTGGACGAAGTGGATGAAGTGGAGGAAGTGGAGGAAGTGCACGAAGAGGACGAAGTCGACGATGTGGACAAAGAGGATGAAGTGGACGAAGTGGAAGAAGTGGACGAAGTGAATGAAGTGGAGGAAGTAGAGGAAATGGACGATGTTGAGGAAGTGGAGGAAGTGGACGAAATGGAGGAAGTGGAGGAAGTAAAAGAAGTGTACGAAGTGGACGAAGTGGAGGAAGTGGACAAAGTAGAGGAAGTGGACGAAGTGGACGAAATGGACGAAGTGGACGAAGTGGACGAAGTGGACGAAGTTGACGAAGTGGACGAAGTTGACAATGTGGAGGAAGTGGAGGAAGTGGACGAACTTGACGAAGTGGACGAAATGGACGAAGTGCACGAAGTTGACGAAGTGGACGAAGTGGAGGAAGTGAATGAAGTGGAGGAAGTGGAGGAAATGGACGATGTTGAGGAAGTGGAGGAAGTGGACGAAAGGGAGGAAGTGGAGGAAGTGAACGAATTGGAGGAAGTGGAGGAAGTGGACGAATTTGACGAAGTGGAGGAAGTGGAAAAAGTGGTGGACGTTGGGGAAGTGGAGGAAGTGGACGAAGAGGAGGAAGTGGAGGAAGTGGAGGAAGTTGACGAAGTGGACGTAGTGGAGGAATTGGACGAAGTTGACGAAGTGGAGGAAGTGGGCGAACTTGATGAAGTGGACGAAATGGACGAAGTGGACGAAGTTGACAAAGTGGTAAGGAAGTGGAGAGTGTGGACGAAGTGGAGGAAGTGGAAGAACGGGACGAAGTGGAGGAAGTGGATGAAGTTGACGAAGTGGACGAAGTGAACGAAGTGGAGGAAGTGGGGGAAGTGGAAGAAGTGAAGTTGACGAAGTGGACGAAGTGGACAAATTGGAGGAAGTGGAGGAAGTGGACGAACTTGACGAAGTGGACGAAATGGACGAAGTTGACGAAGTGGACGAAGTTGACGAAGTGGACGAAGTTGACGAAGTGGACGAAGTTGACGAAGTGGACGAAGTGAATTAAGTGGAGGAAGTGGAGGAAATGGACGATATTGAGGAAGTAGTGGAAGTGGACGAAAGGGAGGAAATGGTGGAAGTGAACGAACTGGAGGAAGTGGAGGAAGTGGACGAATTTGACGAAGTGGACGAAGTGGAGGAAGTGGATAATGTGGAAGAATTGGAGGAAGTGGAAGAACTGGACGAAGTGGAGGAAGTGGATGAAGTTGACGACGTTGACGAAGTGGACGAAGTCAAGGAAGTGGAGGAAGTGGACGAAGTCAAGGAAGTGGAGGAAGTGGACGAAGTGGGCGAAGTGGAGGAAGTGGAGGAAGTTGACAAAGTTGACGAAGTGGACGAAGTAGACGAAGTGGAGGAAGTGGAGGAAGGGGAGGAAGTGGAGGAAGTGGAGTAAGTGTAGGAAGTGGAGGAAGTGGACGAAGTTGACGAAGTGGACGAAATTGACGAAGTTGACGAAGTGGACGAAGTGGAGGAAATTGACGATGTTGACAAAGTGGAAGAAGTTGATGAAGTGAATGAAGTGGAGGAAGTGCAAGAAGTGGACGATGTTGAAGAACTGGAGGAAGTGGACGAAGTTGACGAAGTGGACGAAGTGGAAGAAGTTGACGAAGTGGAGGAAGTGAAGGAAGTGGAGGAAGTGGACGAAGGGTGTGAAGGGGACGAACTTGACGAAGTTTACGTAGTGGAGGAATTGGAGGAAGTGGACGAAGTGGAGGAAATAGAGGAAGTGGACGAAGTGGACGAACATGACGAAGTAGACGGAGTGGATGAAGTGGAGGAAATAGATCAAGTGGACGAAGAGCACGATGTGGACGAAGTGTACGAAGTGCACAAAGTGGACCAAGTGGACGAAGTGGACGAAGTTGACGACGTGGACGAAGTGGACGAAGTGGAGGAAGTGTACGAAGTGGACAAAATGGAAGAAGTTGAGGAAGTGGAGGAAGTGGACGAACCTAACGAAGTGGACGAAATGGACGAAGTGGATGAAGTTGACGAAGTGGACAAAGTGGAGGAAGTGAATGAAGTGGATGAAATGGACGATGTTGAGGAAGTGGAGGACATGGACGAAGTGGAGGAAGTGGACAAAGTTGACGAAGTGGAAGAAGTGGATGAAGTGAATGAAGTGGAGGAAGTAGAGGAAATGGACGATGTTGAGGAAGTAGAGGAAATGGACGATGTTGAGGAAGTGGAGGAAGTGGACGAAATGGAGGAGGTGGAGGAAGTGGAGGAAGTGGAAGAAGTGTACGAAGTGGACGAAGCGGAGGAAGTGGAGGAAGTGGCAGAAGTGGACCAAGTGGAGGCAGTGGAGGAAGTGGAGGAAGTGGACAAAGTTGACGAAGTGGAAGAAGTGGAGGAAGTGAATGAAGTGGAGGAAGTAGAGGAAATGGACGATGTTGAGGAAGTGGACGAAATGGAGGAAGGGGAGGAAGTGGAGGAAGTGGAGGAAGTGGAAGAAGTTGACGAAGTGAAGGAAGTGCAGGAAGGGGACGAAGTGGATGAAGGGGACGAACTTGAGGAAGTTGAGGAAGTGGATGAAGTGGAGGAAGTGGACGAAGAGGACGAAGTGGACGAAGATGAGGAAATAGAGGAAGTGGACGAAGTGGACGAACTTGACGAAGTGGACGAAGTGGATGAAGTGGACGAAGTGGACGAAGAGGACGAAGTGGACGAAGTCGAGTAAGTGCAGAAGTGGAGGAAGTGGAGAAACCTGACGAAGTGGACAAAATGGACGAAATGGACGAACTGGACGAAGTTGACGAAGTGGACGAAGTGGACGAAGTGGATGAAGAGGATGAAATGGAGGAAGTGAAGGAAGTGGAGGAAGTGGAGGAAGTAGAGGAACTGGACGAAGTGGATGAAGTGGAGGAAGTGGAGGAAGTGCACGAAGAGGACGAAGTCGACGAAGTGGACAAAAAGGATGAAGTGGAGGAAGTGGACGAAGTGTAGGAAGTGGAGGAAGTGGAAGAAGTGGAGGAAGTGTAGGAAGTGGACGAAGTGGAGGAAGTGGAGGAAGTAGACGAGGTTGACGAAGTGGATGAAGTGGAGGAATTGGAGGAGGTGCACGAAGAGGACGAAGTCGATGAAGTGGACAAAAAGGATGAAGTGCTCGAAGTGGATGAAGTGGACGAAGTGTAGGAAGTGGAGGAAGTGGAAGAAGTGGAGGAAGTGGAGGAAGTGGAGGAAGTAGACGAGGTTGACGAAGTGGACGAAGTGGACGAAGTGGATGAAGTGGAGGAAGTGGACGAAGTGGACGAAGTGGACGAAGTGGACGAAGTGGACGAAGGGGACGAAGTGGAGGAAGTGGAGGAAGTGGAGGAAATAGAGGAAGTGGACGAAGTGGACGAAGTTGACGAATTAGACGAAGTGGATGAAGTGGAGGAATTGTACGAAGTGGACAAAGTGGAAGAAGTGGAGGAAGTGGAGGAAGTGGACGAACCTAACGAAGTGGACGAATTGGATGAAATTGACGAAGTGGACAAAGTGGAGGAAGTGAATGAAGTGGAGGAAGTGGATGAAATGGACGATGTTGAGGAAGTGGAGGAAGTGGACGAAATGGAGGAAGTGGAGGAAGTGGACAAAGTTGACGAAGTGGAAGAAGTGGATGAAGTGAATGAAGTGGAGGAAGTAGAGGAAATGGAGGAAGTGGAGGAAGTGGAGGAAGTGGAGGAAGTGGAGGAAGTGGAAGAAGTGAAAGAAGTGTACGAAGTGGAGGAAATGGAGGAAGTGGAGGAAGTGTAGGAAGTGGACAAAGTGGAGTAAGTGGACGAAATGGACGAAGTTGACGAAGTTGGCGAAGTGAACGCGAAGTGGAGGAAGTGGATAAAGTTGACGAGGTGGAAGAAGTGGAGGATGTGAATGAAGTGGAGCAAGTAGAGGAAATGGACGAAGTGGACGAAATGGACGAAATGGACGAAGTGGACGAAGTTGACGAAGTTGGCGAAGTGAACGAAGTGGAGGAAGTGGATAAAGTTGACGAGGTGGAAGAAGTGGAGGAAGTGAATGAAGTGGAGCAAGTAGAGGAAATGGACGATGTTGAGGAAGTGGAGGAAGTGGATTCCTCCACTTCGACCACTTCGTCCACTTCCTCCTCTTTGTCCACTTCGTCGTCTTAGTCCACTTCCTCCACTTCCTCCACTTCCTCCACTTCGTCCACTTCGTCAATTTCTTCCACTTCCTCCACTTCGTCAACATCGTCCACTTCCTCCACTTCGTCCACTTCATACACTTCGTCCATTTCGTCCACTTCGTCAAGTTCGTCCACTTCCTCCACTTCCTACACTTCCTCTACTTCCTTCCCTTCCTCCACTTTCACCACTTCGTCTACTTCGTCCACTTCGTCAACTACCTCCACTTCATCCACTTCGTCCACTTCCTCGACTACATCCACTTCCTCCACTTCGTCCACTACTTCCACTTCCTTCACTTCGTCCATTTCGTCCACTTCCTCCTCTTCGTCAGCTTTGTTGACTTCGTCCTCTTCATCTACTTCCTCCACTTCCTCCATTTCATCCACTTCGTCCACTTTGTCAAGTTCGTCCACCTCCTCTACTTCCTCCCCTACGTCCACTTCCTCCACTTCCTCCAGTTCCTCCACTTCCTCCACATCATCCACTTCCTCCACTTTGTCCACTTCCTTCACTTCGTCCACTTCCTCCACTTCGACCACTTCGTCCACTTCCTCCTCTTTGTCCACTTCGTCGACTTCGTCGTCTTAGTCCACTTCCTCCACTTCCTCCACTTCGTCAATTTCTTCCACTTCCTCCACTTCGTCAACATCGTCCACTTCCTCCACTTCGTCCACTTCATACACTTCGTCCATTTCGTCCACTTCGTCAAGTTCGTCCACTTCCTCCACTTCCTACACTTCCTCTACTTCCTTCCCTTCCTCCACTTTCACCACTTCGTCTACTTCGTCCACTTCGTCAACTTCCTCCACTTCCTCGACCTCGCCCACTTCGTCCACTTCCTCCACTTCCTGTACTTCGTCAACGTCGTCAACTTCGTCCACTTCCTCCACTTCGTCCAGTTCTTCCACTTCCTCCACTTCCTACACATTCTCAACTTCCTCCACTTCGTCCACTTCGTCCACTTCGTCCATTTCATCCACTTCGTCAAGTTCTTCTACTTCCTCCACTTCCTCCACTTCCTCCACTTCCTTCATTTCGTCCACTTGCTATACTTCCTCAACATCGTCCATTTCCTCTAGTTCCTCCACTTTATTCACTTTATCCACTTCTTCCACTTCGTCAACTTCGTCCACTTCCTCCACTTCGTCCAGTTCTTCCACTTCCTCCACTTCCTCCACATTCTCCACTTCCTCCACTTCGTAAACTTCGTCCACTTCGTCCATTTCATCCACTTCGTCAAGTTCTTCTACTTCCTCCACTTCCTCCACTTCCTCCATTTCGTCCACTTGCTCGACTTCCTCAACATCGTCCATTTCCTCTAATTCCTCCACTTCATTCACTTCATCCACTTCTTCCCCTTCGTCAACTTTGTCCACTTCCTCCACTTCCTCCACTTCCTCCACTTCCTCCACTTCCTCCACTTCCTCCACTTCGTCCACTTCTTCTACTTCGTCCACTTCGTCCACTTCCTCCTCTTCATCCACTTCCTCCTCTTCGTCCACTTCCTCCACTTCCTTCACTTCCTCCACTTCGTCCTCTTCGTCCACTTCCTCCACGTCGTCCACTTCGTCAACTTTGTCTACTTCGTCCACTTCATCGACTACGTCCACTTCCTCCACTTTGTCCACTACTTCAACTTCCTCCACTTCGTCAAGTTCTTCTACTTCCTCCACTTCCTCCATTTCGTCCACTTGCTTGACTTCCTCAACATCGTCCATTTCCTCTAATTCCTCCACTTCATTCACTTCATCCACTTCATCCACTTCGTCCACTTCGTCCAGTTCGTCCACTTCGTCCAGTTCGTCCACTTCGTCCAGTTCGTCCACTTCGTCCACTTCGTCAAGTTCGTCCACTTCCTCCAATTCCTCCAGTTCCACCACTTCGTCCACTTTGTCCACTTCGTCCACTTCGGCAACTTCGTCCACTTCGTCCACTTCCTCCATTTCGTCCACTTCGTCCACTTGTTCCACTTCCTCCACTTCATCCACTTCCTCCATTTCCTCCACTTCGTCCACGTCGCCCTCTTTATCCACTTCGTGCACTTCGTAAACTTCGTTTACTTCGTCCACTTCGTCCACTTCCTCCACTTCCTCCACTTCTTCATCTTCTTCTTCCACTTCGTCCACTTCGTCCAATTCGTCAAGTTCGTCAAGTTCGTCCCTTCGTCCACTTCGTCCACTTCGTCACGTTCGTCCCTTCGTCCACTTCGTCCCCTTCGTCCCCTTTGTCCACTTCCTCCACTTCCTCCAGTTCCTCCACTTCGTCCAGTTCTTCCCCTTCCTCCACTTCGTCCACATTCTCCACTTCGTCCACTTCCTCCCCTTCGTCAACTTCGTCCATTTCGTCCACCTCGTCAAATTCGTCCACTTCCTCCACTTCGACCACTTCCTCTACATCGTCCACTTCCGACAGTTCTTCCACTTCGTCAGTCTCATCCGCTTCCTCTACTTCCTCCACTTCGTCCACTTCATCCACTTCGTCAACTTCGTCCACTTCGTCCATTTCGTCCACTTCGCCAGGTTCGTCTACTTCCTCCACTTCCTCCACTTTGTCCACTTTGTCCACTTCGTCCACTCCGTCGACTTCGTCCACATCGTCAACTTCGTCAACTTCGTCCACTTCGTCCATTACGTCCAGTTCGTCAGGTTCGTCCACTTCTTCCACTTCTTCCACTTCCTCCACTTCGTCCACTTCGTCCACTTCGTCAACTTCGTCGACTTCGTCCACTTCGTCAACTTCGTCGACCTCGTCCACTTCCTCCAATTCGTCCATTTTTTCCACTTCGTCCACTTCTTCCACTTCCTCCACTTCGTCCACTTCATCCACGTCGCCAACTTCGTCAACTTCGTCCACTTCGTGAACTTCGTCCACTTCGTGAACTTCGTCCACTTCGTGAACTTCGTTTACGTCGTCCACTTCCTCCACTTCCTCCACTTCGTCCACTTCTTCCACTTCTTCCCCTTCTTCCACTTCGTCCACTTCGTCCACTTCCTCCTCTTCATCCACTTCCTCCTCTTCGTCCACTTCCTCCACTTCCTTCACTTCCTCCACTTCGTCCTCTTCGTCCACTTCCTCCACTTCGTCAACTTTGTCTACTTCGTCCACTTCATCGACTACGTCCACTTCCTCCACTTTGTCCACTACTTCAACTTCCTCCACTTCGTCAAGTTCTTCTACTTCTTCCACTTCCTCCATTTCGTCCACTTGCTCGACTTCCTCAACATCGTCCATTTCCTCTAATTCCTCCATTTCATTCACTTCATCCACTTCTTCCCCTTCGTCCACTTCGTCCAGTTCGTCCACTTCGTCCACTTCGTCAAGTTCGTCCACTTCCTCCAATTCCTCCACTTACTCCACTTTGTCCACTTCGTCGACTTCGTCCCCTTCCTCCACTTCATGCATTTCGTCCACTTCGTCAAGTTCGTCCACTTCCTCCAGTTCCTCCACTTCGTCCACTTTGTCCACTTCGTCCACTTCGGCAACTTCGTCCACTTCCTCCACTTCCTCCATTTCGTCCACTTCGTCCACTTGTTCCACTTCCTCCAGTTCATCCACTTCCTCCATTTCCTCCACTTCGTCCACGTCGCCCACTTTATCCACTTCGTGCACTTCGTAAACTTCGTTTACTTCGTCCACTTCCTCCACTTCCTCCACTTCTTCATCTTCTTCTTCCACTTCGTCCACTTCGTCCAATTCGTCAAGTTCGTCAAGTTCGTCCCTTCGTCCACTTCGTCCACTTCGTCAAGTTCGTCCCTTCGTCCACTTGGTCCCCTTCGTCCCCTTCGTCCCCTTCGTCCCCTTTGTCCACTTCCTCCACTTCCTCCAGTTCCTCCACTTCGTCCAGTTCTTCCACTTCCTCCACTTCGTCCACATTCTCCACTTCGTCCACTTCCTCCCCTTCGTCAACTTCGTCCATTTCGTCCACCTCGTCAAATTCGTCCACTTCCTCCACTTCGTCCACTTCCTCTACATCGTCCACTTCCGACAGTTCTTCCACTTCGTCAGTCTCATCCGCTTCCTCTACTTCCTCCACTTCGTCCACTTCATCCACTTCGTCAACTTCGTCCACTTCGTCCATTTCGTCCACTTCGCCAGGTTCGTCTACTTCCTCCACTTCCTCCACTTTGTCCACTTTGTCCACTTCGTCAACTCCGTCGACTTCGTCCACATCGTCAACTTCGTCAACTTCGTCCACTTTGTCCACTTCGTCCATTACGTCCAGTTCGTCAGGTTCGTCCACTTCTTCCACTTCTTCCACTTCGTCCACTTCGTCCACTTCGTCCACTTCGTCAACTTCGTCGACTTCGTCCACTTCGTCCACTTCGTCGACCTCGTCCACTTCCTCCACTTCGTCCATTTTTTCCACTTCGTCCACTTCTTCCACTTCCTCCACATCGTCCACTTCATCCACGTCGCCAACTTCGTCAACTTCGTCCACTTCGTCCACTTCGTGAACTTCGTGAACTTCGTCCACTTCGTGAACTTCGTTTACGTCGTCCACTTCCTCCACTACCTCCACTTCGTCCAGTTCTTCATCTTCTTCTTCCACTCCGTCCAATTCGTCAAGTTCGTCAAGTTCGACCCTTCGTCCACTTCGTCCACTTTGTCAAGTTCGTCCCCTTCGTCCACTTCCTCCACTTCCTCAACTTCCTCCACTTCGTCAACTTCTGCCACTTCGTCCACTTCGTCAACCACGTCCATTTCTTTAACATCCTCCACTTCCTTCACTTCGTCCATGTCGCCAACTTCGTCCACTTCGTCCATTCCTCCATTTCGTCCACTTCCTCCACTTCCTCCACTTCGTCAACTTTGTCTAGTTCGTCCACTTCGTCAACTTGGTTTACTTCGTCCACTTCGTGAAGTTCGTCCACTTTGTCAACTTCGTCAAGTTCGTCCCCTTCGTCCACTTCGTCCACTTGCTCCACTTCCTCCATTTCGTCCCCTTCGTCCACTTCGTCCACTTGCTTCACTTACTCCACTTCGTCAAGTTCTTCCACTTTGTCCACTTCGTCAACCTTGTCCACTTCCTCCACTTCCTCAACATCGTCCACTTCCTCCACTTCCTCCACTTCATTCACTTCCTACACATCTTCCAGTTCGTCAACTTCGTCCACTTCGTCCACTCCCTCCACTTCGTCCACTTCGTCAACTTCGTCCATTTCGTCCACTTCGTGAAGTTCCTCCACTTCCTCCACCTCCTCCACTTCGTCCACTTCGTCAACTTCATCAACTTCCTCCACTTTATCCACTTCGTCCACTTCCTGCACTTCTTCCACTTCCTCCACTTCGTCCACTTTCTCCACTTCGTCCACTTCCTCCTCTTCGTCCAGTTCTTCCACTTCCTCCACTTCGTCTACATTTTCTATTTCGTCCACTTCGTCAGCTTCGTTAAGTTCGTGAATTTTGGCCACATCGTCCACTTCATCAACTTGCTTCACTTTGTCCACTTTGTCCTCTTCGTCCACTACCTCCAATTCGTCCACTTCGTCAACTTCATCTACTTCCTCCACTTCCTCCACTTCGTACACTTCTTCCACTTCCTCCACTTCGTCCACTTCGTCATGTTCGTCCACTTCACCCAATTCCTCTACTTCCTCCACTTCCTCCACTCCCTCCACTTCCTTCACTTCCTCCATTTCGTCCTCTTCCTCCACTTCCTCCAGTTCCTCCAGTTCCTCCACTTCGTCAACTTCTTCCAATTCGTACACTTCATCCACTTCGTCCATTTCGTCCACTTCGTCAAGTTCGTCCACTTCCTCCACTTCTTCCACTTCATCAAGTTCGTCCACTTCCTCAACATCGTCCATTTCCTCTACTTCCTCCACTTCATTCACTTCATCCACTTCTTCCACTTCGTCAACTTTGTCCACTTCCTCCACTTCGTGAACTTCGTCCACTTCGTCAACTTCGTCCACTTCGTCCACTTCATCCACTTCGTCAGGTTCGTCCACTTCCTCCACTTCCTCCACTTTGTCCAATTCGTCCACTTAGTCCATTTCGTCCATTTCGTCCACTTCGTCAAGTTCGTTCACGTCCTCCACTTCGTCAAGTTCGTCCACTTCCTCCACTTCCTCCATTTCCTCCACATCCTCCACTTCCTCAACATCGTCCATTTCCTCTACTTCCTCCACTTCATTCACTTGATCCACTTCGTCAACTTAGTCCACTTCCACAACTTTGTCCACTTCCTCCACTTCGTCCATTTCGTCCACTTCGTCAGGTTCGTCCACTTCCTCAACTTCCTCCACTTTGTCGACTTCGTCCATTTCGCAACTTCGTCGACTTCGTCCACTTCGTCCATTTCGTCCACTTCCTCCACTTCGTCCACGTCTTCCAATTCGTCCACTTCCCCCACTTCGTCCACTTCCCCCACTTCGTCCACCTCGTCCACTTCGTCAACTTCGTCCACTTCGTCCCCTTCGTCAACTTCGTTCACTTCATCCACTTCGTCAACTTTGTTTACCTCGTCCACCTCCTCCACTTCCTCCAATTTGTCCACTTCCTCCACTTCCTCCACTTCCTCCACTTCGTCCACTTCTTCCACTTCGTCCACTTCCTCCACTTCGTCCACTTCCTCCATTTCGTCCACTTCCTCAACATCGTCCATTTCCTTTACTTCCTCCACTTCATTCACTTCATCAACTTTGTCCACTTCCTCCACTTCCTGCACTTTGTCCACTTCGTCAACTTCGTCCACTTCGTCCATTTCGTCCACTTCGCCAGGTTCGTCTACTTCCTCCACTTCCTCCACTTTGTCCACTTTGTCCACTTCGTCAACTCCATCGACTTCGTCCACATCGTCAACTTCGTCAACTTCGTCCACTTTGTCTACTTCGTCCATTACGTCCAGTTTGTCAGGTTCGTCCACTTCTTCCACTTCTTCCACTTCCTCCACTTTGTCCACTTCGTCCACTTCGTCAGCTTCGTCGACTTCGTCCACTTCGTCAACTTCGTCGACCTCGTCCACTTCCTCCACTTCATCCATTTTTTCCACTTCGTCCACTTCTTCCACTTCCTCCACTTCGTCCACTTCATCCACGTCGCCAACTTCGTCAACTTCGTCCACTTCATCCACTTCGTGAACTTCGTCCACTTTGTGAACTTCGTTTACGTCGTCCACTTCCTCCACTTCCTCAACTTCCTCCACTTCCTCCACTACCTCCACTTCGTCCAGTTCTTCATCTTCTTCTTCCACTCCGTCCAATTCGTCAAGTTCGTCAAGTTCGTCCCTTCGTCCACTTCGTCCACTTTGTCAAGTTCGTCCCCTTCGTCCACTTCCTCCACTTCCTCAACTTCCTCCACTTCGTCAACATCTGCCACTTCGTCCACTTCGTCAACCACGTCCATTTCTTCAACATCCTCCACTTCCTCCACTTCCTCCACTTCGTCAAGTTCTTCTACTTCCTCCACTTTCTCCATTTCGTCCACTTGCTCGACTTCCTCAACATCGTCCATTTCCTCTAATTCCTCCACTTCATTCACTTCATCCACTTCTTCCCCTTCGTCCACTTCGTCCAATTCGTCCACTTCGTCCACTTCGTCAAGTTCGTCCACTTCCTCCAATTCCTCCACTTACTCCACTTTGTCCACTTCGTCGACTTCGTCCCCTTCCTCCACTTCGTGCATTTGGTCCACTTCGTCAAGTTCGTCCACTTCCTCCAGTTCCTCCACTTCGTCCACTTTGTCCACTTCGTCCACTTCGGCAACTTCGTCCACTTCCTCCACTTCCTCCATTTCGTCCACTTCGTCCACTTGTTCCACTTCCTCCACTTCATCCACTTCCTCCATTTCCTCCACTTCGTCCACGTCGCCCACTTTATCCACTTCGTGCACTTCGTAAACTTCGTTTACTTCGTCCACTTCGTCCACTTCCTCCACTTCCTCCACTTCCTCCACTTCTTCATCTTCTTCTTCCACTTCGTCCACTTCGTCCAATTCGTCAAGTTTGTCAAGTTCGTCCCTTCGTCCACTTCGTCCACTTCGGCAAGTTCGTCCCTTCGTCCACTTCGTCCCCTTCGTCCCCTTCGTCTCCTTCGTCCCCTTTGTCCACTTCCTCCACTTCCTCCAGTTCCTCCACTTCGTCCAGTTCTTCCACTTCCTCCACTTCGTCCACATTCTCCACTTCGTCCACTTCCTTCCCTTCGTCAACTTCGTCCATTTCGTCCACCTCGTCAAATTCGTCCACTTCCTCCACTTCGTCCACTTCCTCTACATCGTCCACTTCCGACAGTTCTTCCACTTCGTCAGTCTCATCCGCTTCCTCTACTTCCTCCACTTCGTCCACTTCATCCACTTCGTCAACTTCGTCCACTTCGTCCATTTCGTCCACTTCGCCAGGTTCGTCTACTTCCTCCACTTCCTCCACTTTGTCCACTTTGTCCACTTCGTCCACATCGTCAACTTCGTCAACTTCGTCCACTTCGTCCATTACGTCCAGTTCGTCAGGTTCGTCCACTTCTTACACTTCTTCCACTTCGTCCACTTCGTCCACTTCGTCGACTTCGTCCACTTCGTCAACTTCGTCGACGTCGTCCACTTCCTCCACTTCGTCCATTTTTTCCACTTCGTCCACTTCGTCCACTTCATCCACGTCGCCAACTTCGTGAACTTCGTCCACTTCGTGAACTTCGTTTACGTCGTCCACTTCCTCCACTTCCTCCACTTCCTCCACTTCTTCCACTTCTTCCACTTCTTCCACTTCGTCCACTTCCTCCTCTTCATCCACTTCCTCCTCTTCGTCCACTTCCTCCACTTCCTTCACTTCCTCCACTTCGTCCTCTTCGTCCACTTCCTCCACGTCGTCCACTTTGTCAACTTTGTCTACTTCGTCCACTTCATCGACTACGTCCACTTCCTCCACTTTGTCCACTACTTCAACTTCCTCCACTTCGTCAAGTTCTTCTACTTCCTCCACTTCCTCCATTTCGTCCACTTGCTCGACTTCCTCAACATCATCCATTTCCTCTAATTCCTCCACTTCATTCACTTCATCCACTTCTTCCCCTTCGTCCACTTCGTCCAGTTCGTCCACTTCGTCCACTTCGTCAAGTTCGTCCACTTCCTCCAATTCCTCCACTTACTCCACTTTGTCCACTTCGTCGACTTCGTCGACTTCGTCCCCTTCCTCCACATCATGCATCTGGTCCACTTCGTCAAGTTCGTCCACTTCCTCCAGTTCCTCCACTTTGTCCACTTCGTGCACTTCGGCAACTTCGTCCACTTCGTCCACTTCCTCCATTTCGTCCACTTCGTCCACTTGTTCCACTTCCTCCAGTTCATCCACTTCCTCCATTTCCTCCACTTCGTCCATGTCGCCCACTTTATCCACTTCGTGCACTTCGTAAACTTCGTTTACTTCGTCCACTTCGTCCACTTCCTCCACTTCTTCATCTTCTTCTTCCACTTCGTCCACTTCGTCCAATTCGTCAAGTTCGTCAAGTTCGTCCCTTCGTCCACTTCGTCCACTTCGTCAAGTTCGTCCCTTCGTCCACTTCGTCCCCTTCGTCCCCTTCGTCCCCTTCGTCCCCTTTGTCCACTTCCTCCACTTCCTCCAGTTCCTCCACTTCGTCCAGTTCTTCCACTTCCTCCACTTCGTCCACATTCTCCACTTCGTCCACTTCCTCCCCTTCGTCAACTTCATCCATTTCGTCCACCTCGTCAAATTCGTCCACTTCCTCCACTTCATCCACTTCCTCTACATCGTCCACTTCCGACAGTTCTTCCACTTCGTCAGTCTCATCCGCTTCCTCTACTTCCTCCACTTCGTCCACTTCATCCACTTCTTCAACTTCGTCCACTTCGTCCATTTCGTCCACTTCGCCAGGTTCGTCTACTTCGTCCACTTCGTCCACTTTGTCCACTTTGTCCACTTCGTCAACTCCGTCGACTTCGTCCACATCGTCAACTTCGTCAACTTCGTCCACTTTGTCCACTTCGTCCATTACGTCCAGTTCGTCAGGTTCGTCCACTTCTTCCACTTCTTCCACTTCCTCCACTTCGTCCACTTCCTCCACTTCGTCAACTTCGTCGACTTCGTCGACTTCGTCCACTTCGTCGACCTCGTCCACTTCCTCCACTTCGTCCATTTTTTCCACTTCGTCCACTTCTTCCACTTCCTCCACTTCGTCCACTTCATCCACGTCGCCAACTTCGTCAACTTCGTCCACTTCGTCCACTTCGTGAACTTCGTTTACGTCGTCCACTTCCTCCACTACCTCCACTTCGTCCAGTTCTTCATCTTCTTCTTCCACTCCGTCCAATTCGTCAAGTTCGTCAAGTTCGACCCTTCGTCCACTTCGTCCACTTTGTCAAGTTCGTCCCCTTCGTCCACTTCCTCCACTTCCTCAACTTCCTCCACTTCGTCAACTTCTGCACTTCGTCCACTTCGTCAACCACGTCCATTTCTTTAACATCCTCCACTTCCTTCACTTCGTCCATGTCGCCAACTTCGTCCACTTCGTCCATTCCTCCATTTCGTCCACTTCCTCCACTTCCTCCACTTCGTCAACTTTGTCTAGTTCGTCCACTTCGTCAACTTGGTTTACTTCGTCCACTTCGTGAAGTTCGTCCACTTTGTCAACTTCGTCAAGTTCGTCCCCTTCGTCCACTTCGTCCACTTGCTCCACTTCCTCCATTTCGTCCCCTTCGTTCACTTCGTCCACTTGCTTCACTTACTCCACTTCGTCAAGTTCTTCCACTTTGTCCACTTCGCCAACCTTGTCCACTTCCTCCACTTCCTCAACATCGTCCACTTCCTCCACTTCCTCCACTCCATTCACTTCCTACACATCTTCCAGTTCGTTAACTTCGTCCACTTCGTCCACTCCCTCCACTTCGTCCACTTCGTCAACTTCGTCCATTTCGTCCACTTCGTGAAGTTCCTCCACTTCCTCCACCTCCTCCACTTCGTCCACTTCGTCAACTTCATCAACTTCCTCCACTTTATCCACTTCGTCCACTTCATGCACTTCTTCCACTTCCTCCACTTCGTCCACTTTCTCCACTTCGTCCACTTCCTCCTCTTCGTCCAGTTCTTCCACTTCCTCCACTTCGTCTACATTCTCCATTTCGTCCACTTCGTCAGCTTCGTCAAGTTCGTGAATTTTGTCCACATCGTCCACTTCATCAACTTGCTTCACTTTGTCCACTTTGTCCTCTTCGTCCACTACCTCCAATTCGTCCACTTCGTCAACTTCATCTACTTCCTCCACTTCCTCCACTTCGTACACTTCTTCCACTTCCTCCACTTCGTCCACTTCGTCATGTTCGTCCACTTCACCCAATTCCTCTACTTCCTCCACTTCCTCCACTCCCTCCACTTCCTTCACTTCCTCCATTTCGTCCTCTTCCTCCACTTCCTCCAGTTCCTCCACTTCCTCCACTTCGTCAACTTCTTCCAATTCGTACACTTCATCCACTTCGTCCACTTCGTCAAGTTCGTCCACTTCCTCCACTTCTTCCACTTCGTCAAGTTCGTCCACTTCCTCAACATCGTCCATTTCCTCTACTTCCTCCACTTCATTCACTTCATCCACTTCTTCCACTTCGCCAACTTTGTCCACTTCCTCCACTTCGTGAACTTCGTCCACTTCGTCAACTTCGTCCACTTCGTCCATTTCATCCACTTCGTCAGGTTCGTCCACTTCCTCCACTTCCTCCACTTTGTCCAATTCGTCCACTTAGTCCATTTCGTCCATTTCGTCCACTTCGTCAAGTTCGTTCACGTCCTCCACTTCGTCAAGTTCGTCCACTTCCTCCACTTCCTCCATTTCCTCCACATCCTCCACTTCCTCAACATCGTCCATTTCCTCTACTTCCTCCACTTCATTCACTTGATCCACTTCGTCAACTTAGTCCACTTCCACAACTTTGTCCACTTCCTCCACTTCGTCCATTTCGTCCACTTCGTCAGGTTCGTCCACTTCCTCAACTTCCTCCACTTTGTCGACTTCGTCCATTTCGCAACTTCGTCGACTTCGTCCACTTCGTCCATTTCGTCCACTTCCTCCACTTCGTCCACGTCTTCCAATTCGTCCACTTTCACCACTTCGTCAACTACCTCCACTTCATCCACTTCGTCCACTTCCTCGACTACATCCACTTCCTCCACTTCGTCCACTACTTCCACTTCCTTCACTTCGTCCATTTCGTCCACTTCCTCCTCTTCGTCAGCTTTGTTGACTTCGTCCTCTTCATCTACTTCCTCCACTTCCTCCATTTCATCCACTTCGTCCACTTTGTCAAGTTCGTCCACTTCCTCTACTTCCTCCCCTACGTCCACTTCCTCCACTTCCTCCAGTTCCTCCACTTCCTCCACATCATCCACTTCCTCCACTTTGTCCACTTCCTTCACTTCGTCCACTTCCTCCACTTCGACCACTTCGTCCACTTCCTCCTCTTTGTCCACTTCGTCGACTTCGTCGTCTTAGTCCACTTCCTCCACTTCCTCCACTTCGTCAATTTCTTCCACTTCCTCCACTTCGTCAACATCGTCCACTTCCTCCACTTCGTCCACTTCATACACTTCGTCCATTTCGTCCACTTCGTCAAGTTCGTCCACTTCCTCCACTTCCTACACTTCCTCTACTTCCTTCCCTTCCTCCACTTTCACCACTTCGTCTACTTCGTCCACTTCGTCAACTTCCTCCACTTCCTCGACCTCGCCCACTTCGTCCACTTCCTCCACTTCCTGTACTTCGTCAACGTCGTCAACTTCGTCCACTTCCTCCACTTCGTCCAGTTCTTCCACTTCCTCCACTTCCTACACATTCTCAACTTCCTCCACTTCGTCCACTTCGTCCACTTCGTCCATTTCATCCACTTCGTCAAGTTCTTCTACTTCCTCCACTTCCTCCACTTCCTCCACTTCCTTCATTTCGTCCACTTGCTATACTTCCTCAACATCGTCCATTTCCTCTAGTTCCTCCACTTTATTCACTTCATCCACTTCTTCCACTTCGTCAACTTCGTCCACTTCCTCCACTTCGTCCAGTTCTTCCACTTCCTCCACTTCCTCCACATTCTCCACTTCCTCCACTTCGTAAACTTCGTCCACTTCGTCCATTTCATCCACTTCGTCAAGTTCTTCTACTTCCTCCACTTCCTCCACTTCCTCCATTTCGTCCACTTGCTCGACTTCCTCAACATCGTCCATTTCCTCTAATTCCTCCACTTCATTCACTTCATCCACTTCTTCCCCTTCGTCAACTTTGTCCACTTCCTCCACTTCCTCCACTTCCTCCACTTCCTCCACTTCCTCCACTTCCTCCACTTCGTCCACTTCTTCTACTTCGTCCACTTCGTCCACTTCCTCCTCTTCATCCACTTCCTCCTCTTCGTCCACTTCCTCCACTTCCTTCACTTCCTCCACTTCGTCCTCTTCGTCCACTTCCTCCACGTCGTCCACTTCGTCAACTTTGTCTACTTCGTCCACTTCATCGACTACGTCCACTTCCTCCACTTTGTCCACTACTTCAACTTCCTCCACTTCGTCAAGTTCTTCTACTTCCTCCACTTGCTCCATTTCGTCCACTTGCTTGACTTCCTCAACATCGTCCATTTCCTCTAATTCCTCCACTTCATTCACTTCATCCACTTCATCCACTTCGTCCACTTCGTCCAGTTCGTCCACTTCGTCCACTTCGTCAAGTTCGTCCACTTCCTCCAATTCCTCCAGTTCCTCCACTTCGTCCACTTTGTCCACTTCGTCCACTTCGGCAACTTCGTCCACTTCGTCCACTTCCTCCATTTCGTCCACTTCGTCCACTTGTTCCACTTCCTCCACTTCATCCACTTCCTCCATTTCCTCCACTTCGTCCACGTCGCCCTCTTTATCCACTTCGTGCACTTCGTAAACTTCGTTTACTTCGTCCACTTCGTCCACTTCCTCCACTTCCTCCACTTCTTCATCTTCTTCTTCCACTTCGTCCACTTCGTCCAATTCGTCAAGTTCGTCAAGTTCGTCCCTTCGTCCACTTCGTCCACTTCGTCACGTTCGTCCCTTCGTCCACTTCGTCCCCTTCGTCCCCTTTGTCCACTTCCTCCACTTCCTCCAGTTCGTCCACTTCGTCCAGTTCTTCCCCTTCCTCCACTTCGTCCACATTCTCCACTTCGTCCACTTCCTCCCCTTCGTCCATTTCGTCCACCTCGTCAAATTCGTCCACTTCCTCCACTTCGTCCACTTCCTCTACATCGTCCACTTCCGACAGTTCTTCCACTTCGTCAGTCTCATCCGCTTCCTCTACTTCCTCCACTTCGTCCACTTCATCCACTTCGTCAACTTCGTCCACTTCGTCCATTTCGTCCACTTCGCCAGGTTCGTCTACTTCCTCCACTTCCTCCACTTTGTCCACTTTGTCCACTTCGTCCACTCCGTCGACTTCGTCCACATCGTCAACTTCGTCAACTTCGTCCACTTCGTCCATTACGTCCAGTTCGTCAGGTTCGTCCACTTCTTCCACTTCTTCCACTTCCTCCACTTCGTCCACTTCGTCCACTTCGTCAACTTCGTCGACTTCGTCCACTTCGTCAACTTCGTCGACCTCGTCCACTTCCTCCACTTCGTCCATTTTTTCCACTTCGTCCACTTCTTCCACTTCCTCCACTTCGTCCACTTCATCCACGTCGCCAACTTCGTCAACTTCGTCCACTTCGTGAACTTCGTCCACTTCGTGAACTTCGTTTACGTCGTCCACTTCCTCCACTTCCTCCACTTCGTCCACTTCTTCCACTTCTTCCCCTTCTTCCACTTCGTCCACTTCGTCCACTTCCTCCTCTTCATCCACTTCCTCCTCTTCGTCCACTTCCTCCACTTCCTTCACTTCCTCCACTTCGTCCTCTTCGTCCACTTCCTCCACTTCGTCAACTTTGTCTACTTCGTCCACTTCATCGACTACGTCCACTTCCTCCACTTTGTCCACTACTTCAACTTCCTCCACTTCGTCAAGTTCTTCTACTTCCTCCACTTCCTCCATTTCGTCCACTTGCTCGACTTCCTCAACATCGTCCATTTCCTCTAATTCCTCCATTTCATTCACTTCATCCACTTCTTCCCCTTCGTCCACTTCGTCCAGTTCGTCCACTTCGTCCACTTCGTCAAGTTCGTCCACTTCCTCCAATTCCTCCACTTACTCCACTTTGTCCACTTCGTCGACTTCGTCCCCTTCCTCCACTTCATGCATTTCGTCCACTTCGTCAAGTTCGTCCACTTCCTCCAGTTCCTCCACTTCGTCCACTTTGTCCACTTCGTCCACTTCGGCAACTTCGTCCACTTCGTCCACTTCCTCCATTTCGTCCACTTCGTCCACTTGTTCCACTTCCTCCAGTTCATCCACTTCCTCCATTTCCTCCACTTCGTCCACGTCGCCCACTTTATCCACTTCGTGCACTTCGTAAACTTCGTTTACTTCGTCCACTTCCTCCACTTCCTCCACTTCCTCCACTTCTTCATCTTCTTCTTCCACTTCGTCCACTTCGTCCAATTCGTCAAGTTCGTCAAGTTCGTCCCTTCGTCCACTTCGTCCACTTCGTCAAGTTCGTCCCTTCGTCCACTTGGTCCCCTTCGTCCCCTTCGTCCCCTTCGTCCCCTTTGTCCACTTCCTCCACTTCCTCCAGTTCCTCCACTTCGTCCAGTTCTTCCACTTCCTCCACTTCGTCCACATTCTCCACTTCGTCCACTTCCTCCCCTTCGTCAACTTCGTCCATTTCGTCCACCTCGTCAAATTCGTCCACTTCCTCCACTTCGTCCACTTCCTCTACATTGTCCACTTCCGACAGTTCTTCCACTTCGTCAGTCTCATCCGCTTCCTCTACTTCCTCCACTTCGTCCACTTCATCCACTTCGTCAACTTCGTCCACTTCGTCCATTTCGTCCACTTCGCCAGGTTCGTCTACTTCCTCCACTTCCTCCACTTTGTCCACTTTGTCCACTTCGTCAACTCCGTCGACTTCGTCCACATCGTCAACTTCGTCAACTTCGTCCACTTTGTCCACTTCGTCCATTACGTCCAGTTCGTCAGGTTCGTCCACTTCTTCCACTTCTTCCACTTCATCCACTTCGTCCACTTCGTCCACTTCGTCAACTTCGTCGACTTCGTCCACTTCGTCCACTTCGTCGACCTCGTCCACTTCCTCCACTTCGTCCATTTTTTCCACTTCGTCCACTTCTTCCACTTCCTCCACTTCGTCCACTTCATCCACGTCGCCAACTTCGTCAACTTCGTCCACTTCGTCCACTTCGTGAACTTCGTCCACTTCGTGAACTTCGTTTACGTCGTCCACTTCCTCCACTACCTCCACTTCGTCCAGTTCTTCATCTTCTTCTTCCACTCCGTCCAATTCGTCAAGTTCGTCAAGTTCGACCCTTCGTCCACTTCGTCCACTTTGTCAAGTTCGTCCCCTTCGTCCACTTCCTCCACTTCCTCAACTTCCTCCACTTCGTCAACTTCTGCCACTTCGTCCACTTCGTCAACCACGTCCATTTCTTTAACATCCTCCACTTCCTTCACTTCGTCCATGTCGCCAACTTCGTCCACTTCGTCCATTCCTCCATTTCGTCCACTTCCTCCACTTCCTCCACTTCGTCAACTTTGTCTAGTTCGTCCACTTCGTCAACTTGGTTTACTTCGTCCACTTCGTGAAGTTCGTCCACTTTGTCAACTTCGTCCCCTTCGTCCACTTCGTCCACTTGCTCCACTTCCTCCATTTCGTCCCCTTCGTCCACTTCGTCCACTTGCTTCACTTACTCCACTTCGTCAAGTTCTTCCACTTTGTCCACTTCGTCAACCTTGTCCACTTCCTCCACTTCCTCAACATCGTCCACTTCCTCCACTTCCTCCACTTCATTCACTTCCTACACATCTTCCAGTTCGTCAACTTCGTCCACTTCGTCCACTCCCTCCACTTCGTCCACTTCGTCAACTTCGTCCATTTCGTCCACTTCGTGAAGTTCCTCCACTTCCTCCACCTCCTCCACTTCGTCCACTTCGTCAACTTCATCAACTTCCTCCACTTTATCCACTTCGTCCACTTCCTGCACTTCTTCCACTTCCTCCACTTCGTCCACTTTCTCCACTTCGTCCACTTCCTCCTCTTCGTCCAGTTCTTCCACTTCCTCCACTTCGTCTACATTTTCTATTTCGTCCACTTCGTCAGCTTCGTTAAGTTCGTGAATTTTGGCCACATCGTCCACTTCATCAACTTGCTTCACTTTGTCCACTTTGTCCTCTTCGTCCACTACCTCCAATTCGTCCCCTTCGTCAACTTCATCTACTTCCTCCACTTCCTCCACTTCGTACACTTCTTCCACTTCCTCCACTTCGTCCACTTCGTCATGTTCGTCCACTTCACCCAATTCCTCTACTTCCTCCACTTCCTCCACTCCCTCCACTTCCTTCACTTCCTCCATTTCGTCCTCTTCCTCCACTTCCTCCAGTTCCTCCACTTCGTCAACTTCTTCCAATTCGTACACTTCATCCACTTCGTCCATTTCGTCCACTTCGTCAAGTTCGTCCACTTCCTCCACTTCTTCCACTTCGTCAAGTTCGTCCACTTCCTCAACATCGTCCATTTCCTCTACTTCCTCCACTTCATTCACTTCATCCACTTCTTCCACTTCGTCATCTTTGTCCACTTCCTCCACTTCGTGAACTTCGTCCACTTCGTCAACTTCGTCCACTTCGTCCATTTCATCCACTTCGTCAGGTTCGTCCACTTCCTCCACTTCCTCCACTTTGTCCAATTCGTCCACTTAGTCCATTTCGTCCATTTCCTCCACTTCGTCAAGTTCGTTCACGTCCTCCACTTCGTCAAGTTCGTCCACTTCCTCCACTTCCTCCATTTCCTCCACATCCTCCACTTCCTCAACATCGTCCATTTCCTCTACTTCCTCCACTTCATTCACTTGATCCACTTCGTCAACTTAGTCCACTTCCACAACTTTGTCCACTTCCTCCACTTCGTCCATTTCGTCCACTTCGTCAGGTTCGTCCACTTCCTCAACTTCCTCCACTTTGTCGACTTCGTCCATTTCGCAACTTCGTCGACTTCGTCCACTTCGTCCATTTCGTCCACTTCCTCCACTTCGTCCACGTCTTCCAATTCGTCCACTTCCCCCACTTCGTCCACTTCCCCCACTTCGTCCACCTCGTCCACTTCGTCAACTTCGTCCACTTCGTCCCCTTCGTCAACTTCGTTCACTTCATCCACTTCGTCAACTTTGTTTACCTCGTCCACCTCCTCCACTTCCTCCAATTTGTCCACTTCCTCCACTTCCTCCACTTCCTCCACTTCGTCCACTTCTTCCACTTCGTCCACTTCCTCCACTTCGTCCACTTCCTCCATTTCGTCCACTTCCTCCACTTCCTCAACATCGTCCATTTCCTTTACTTCCTCCACTTCATTCACTTCATCAACTTTGTCCACTTCCTCCACTTCCTGCACTTTGTCCACTTCGTCAACTTCGTCCACTTCGTCCATTTCGTCCACTTCGCCAGGTTCGTCTACTTCCTCCACTTCCTCCACTTTGTCCACTTTGTCCACTTCGTCAACTCCATCGACTTCGTCCACATCGTCAACTTCGTCAACTTCGTCCACTTTGTCTACTTCGTCCATTACGTCCAGTTTGTCAGGTTCGTCCACTTCTTCCACTTCTTCCACTTCCTCCACTTTGTCCACTTCGTCCACTTCGTCAGCTTCGTCGACTTCGTCCACTTCGTCAACTTCGTCGACCTCGTCCACTTCCTCCACTTCATCCATTTTTTCCACTTCGTCCACTTCTTCCACTTCCTCCACTTCGTCCACTTCATCCACGTCGCCAACTTCGTCAACTTCGTCCACTTCATCCACTTCGTGAACTTCGTCCACTTTGTGAACTTCGTTTACGTCGTCCACTTCCTCCACTTCCTCAACTTCCTCCACTTCCTCCACTACCTCCACTTCGTCCAGTTCTTCATCTTCTTCTTCCACTCCGTCCAATTCGTCAAGTTCGTCAAGTTCGTCCCTTCGTCCACTTCGTCCACTTTGTCAAGTTCGTCCCCTTCGTCCACTTCCTCCACTTCCTCAACTTCCTCCACTTCGTCAACATCTGCCACTTCGTCCACTTCGTCAACCACGTCCATTTCTTCAACATCCTCCACTTCCTCCACTTCCTCCACTTCGTCAAGTTCTTCTACTTCCTCCACTTTCTCCATTTCGTCCACTTGCTCGACTTCCTCAACATCGTCCATTTCCTCTAATTCCTCCACTTCATTCACTTCATCCACTTCTTCCCCTTCGTCCACTTCGTCCAATTCGTCCACTTCCTCCAATTCCTCCACTTACTCCACTTTGTCCACTTCGTCGACTTCGTCCCCTTCCTCCACTTCGTGCATTTGGTCCACTTCGTCAAGTTCGTCCACTTCCTCCAGTTCCTCCACTTCGTCCACTTTGTCCACTTCGTCCACTTCGGCAACTTCGTCCACTTCGTCCACTTCCTCCATTTCGTCCACTTCGTCCACTTGTTCCACTTCCTCCACTTCATCCACTTCCTCCATTTCCTCCACTTCGTCCACGTCGCCCACTTTATCCACTTCGTGCACTTCGTAAACTTCGTTTACTTCGTCCACTTCGTCCACTTCCTCCACTTCCTCCACTTCCTCCACTTCTTCATCTTCTTCTTCCACTTCGTCCACTTCGTCCAATTCGTCAAGTTTGTCAAGTTCGTCCCTTCGTCCACTTCGTCCACTTCGGCAAGTTCGTCCCTTCGTCCACTTCGTCCCCTTCGTCCCCTTCGTCTCCTTCGTCCCCTTTGTCCACTTCCTCCACTTCCTCCAGTTCCTCCACTTCGTCCAGTTCTTCCACTTCCTCCACTTCGTCCACATTCTCCACTTCGTCCACTTCCTTCCCTTCGTCAACTTCGTCCATTTCGTCCACCTCGTCAAATTCGTCCACTTCCTCCACTTCGTCCACTTCCTCTACATCGTCCACTTCCGACAGTTCTTCCACTTCGTCAGTCTCATCCGCTTCCTCTACTTCCTCCACTTCGTCCACTTCATCCACTTCGTCAACTTCGTCCACTTCGTCCACTTCGTCCATTTCGTCCACTTCGCCAGGTTCGTCTACTTCCTCCACTTCCTCCACTTTGTCCACTTTGTCCACTTCGTCCACATCGTCAACTTCGTCAACTTCGTCCACTTCGTCCATTACGTCCAGTTCGTCAGGTTCGTCCACTTCTTCCACTTCTTCCACTTCGTCCACTTCGTCCACTTCGTCGACTTCGTCCACTTCGTCAACTTCGTCGACGTCGTCCACTTCCTCCACTTCGTCCATTTTTTCCACTTCGTCCACTTCGTCCACTTCATCCACGTCGCCAACTTCGTGAACTTCGTCCACTTCGTGAACTTCGTTTACGTCGTCCACTTCCTCCACTTCCTCCACTTCCTCCACTTCTTCCACTTCTTCCACTTCTTCCACTTCGTCCACTTCGTCCACTTCCTCCTCTTCATCCACTTCCTCCTCTTCGTCCACTTCCTCCACTTCCTTCACTTCCTCCACTTCGTCCTCTTCGTCCACTTCCTCCACGTCGTCCACTTTGTCAACTTTGTCTACTTCGTCCACTTCATCGACTACGTCCACTTCCTCCACTTTGTCCACTACTTCAACTTCCTCCACTTCGTCAAGTTCTTCTACTTCCTCCACTTCCTCCATTTCGTCCACTTGCTCGACTTCCTCAACATCATCCATTTCCTCTAATTCCTCCACTTCATTCACTTCATCCACTTCTTCCCCTTCGTCCACTTCGTCCAGTTCGTCCACTTCGTCCACTTCGTCAAGTTCGTCCACTTCCTCCAATTCCTCCACTTACTCCACTTTGTCCACTTCGTCGACTTCGTCGACTTCGTCCCCTTCCTCCACATCATGCATCTGGTCCACTTCGTCAAGTTCGTCCACTTCCTCCAGTTCCTCCACTTTGTCCACTTCGTGCACTTCGGCAACTTCGTCCACTTCGTCCACTTCCTCCATTTCGTCCACTTCGTCCACTTGTTCCACTTCCTCCAGTTCATCCACTTCCTCCATTTCCTCCACTTCGTCCATGTCGCCCACTTTATCCACTTCGTGCACTTCGTAAACTTCGTTTACTTCGTCCACTTCGTCCACTTCCTCCACTTCTTCATCTTCTTCTTCCACTTCGTCCACTTCGTCCAATTCGTCAAGTTCGTCAAGTTCGTCCCTTCGTCCACTTCGTCCACTTCGTCAAGTTCGTCCCTTCGTCCACTTCGTCCCCTTCGTCCCCTTCGTCCCCTTCGTCCCCTTCGTCCCCTTTGTCCACTTCCTCCACTTCCTCCAGTTCCTCCACTTCGTCCAGTTCTTCCACTTCCTCCACTTCGTCCACATTCTCCACTTCGTCCACTTCCTCCCCTTCGTCAACTTCATCCATTTCGTCCACCTCGTCAAATTCGTCCACTTCCTCCACTTCATCCACTTCCTCTACATCGTCCACTTCCGACAGTTCTTCCACTTCGTCAGTCTCATCCGCTTCCTCTACTTCCTCCACTTCGTCCACTTCATCCACTTCTTCAACTTCGTCCACTTCGTCCATTTCGTCCACTTCGCCAGGTTCGTCTACTTCCTCCACTTCGTCCACTTTGTCCACTTTGTCCACTTCGTCAACTCCGTCGACTTCGTCCACATCGTCAACTTCGTCAACTTCGTCCACTTTGTCCACTTCGTCCATTACGTCCAGTTCGTCAGGTTCGTCCACTTCTTCCACTTCTTCCACTTCCTCCACTTCGTCCACTTCCTCCACTTCGTCAACTTCGTCGACTTCGTCCACTTCGTCCACTTCGTCGACCTCGTCCACTTCCTCCACTTCGTCCATTTTTTCCACTTCGTCCACTTCTTCCACTTCCTCCACTTCGTCCACTTCATCCACGTCGCCAACTTCGTCAACTTCGTCCACTTCGTCCACTTCGTGAACTTCGTCCACTTCGTGAACTTCGTTTACGTCGTCCACTTCCTCCACTACCTCCACTTCGTCCAGTTCTTCATCTTCTTCTTCCACTCCGTCCAATTCGTCAAGTTCGTCAAGTTCGACCCTTCGTCCACTTCGTCCACTTTGTCAAGTTCGTCCCCTTCGTCCACTTCCTCCACTTCCTCAACTTCCTCCACTTCGTCAACTTCTGCCACTTCGTCCACTTCGTCAACCACGTCCATTTCTTTAACATCCTCCACTTCCTTCACTTCGTCCATGTCGCCAACTTCGTCCACTTCGTCCATTCCTCCATTTCGTCCACTTCCTCCACTTCCTCCACTTCGTCAACTTTGTCTAGTTCGTCCACTTCGTCAACTTGGTTTACTTCGTCCACTTCGTGAAGTTCGTCCACTTTGTCAACTTCGTCAAGTTCGTCCCCTTCGTCCACTTCGTCCACTTGCTCCACTTCCTCCATTTCGTCCCCTTCGTCCACTTCGTCCACTTGCTTCACTTACTCCACTTCGTCAAGTTCTTCCACTTTGTCCACTTCGCCAACCTTGTCCACTTCCTCCACTTCCTCAACATCGTCCACTTCCTCCACTTCCTCCACTTCATTCACTTCCTACACATCTTCCAGTTCGTTAACTTCGTCCACTTCGTCCACTCCCTCCACTTCGTCCACTTCGTCAACTTCGTCCATTTCGTCCACTTCGTGAAGTTCCTCCACTTCCTCCACCTCCTCCACTTCGTCCACTTCGTCAACTTCATCAACTTCCTCCACTTTATCCACTTCGTCCACTTCCTGCACTTCTTCCACTTCCTCCACTTCGTCCACTTTCTCCACTTCGTCCACTTCCTCCTCTTCGTCCAGTTCTTCCACTTCCTCCACTTCGTCTACATTCTCCATTTCGTCCACTTCGTCAGCTTCGTCAAGTTCGTGAATTTTGTCCACATCGTCCACTTCATCAACTTGCTTCACTTTGTCCACTTTGTCCTCTTCGTCCACTACCTCCAATTCGTCCACTTCGTCAACTTCATCTACTTCCTCCACTTCCTCCACTTCGTACACTTCTTCCACTTCCTCCACTTCGTCCACTTCGTCATGTTCGTCCACTTCACCCAATTCCTCTACTTCCTCCACTTCCTCCACTCCCTCCACTTCCTTCACTTCCTCCATTTCGTCCTCTTCCTCCACTTCCTCCAGTTCCTCCACTTCCTCCACTTCGTCAACTTCTTCCAATTCGTACACTTCATCCACTTCGTCCATTTCGTCCACTTCGTCAAGTTCGTCCACTTCCTCCACTTCTTCCACTTCGTCAAGTTCGTCCACTTCCTCAACATCGTCCATTTCCTCTACTTCCTCCACTTCATTCACTTCATCCACTTCTTCCACTTCTTCAACTTTGTCCACTTCCTCCACTTCGTGAACTTCGTCCACTTCGTCAACTTCGTCCACTTCGTCCATTTCATCCACTTCGTCAGGTTCGTCCACTTCCTCCACTTCCTCCACTTTGTCCAATTCGTCCACTTAGTCCATTTCGTCCATTTCCTCCACTTCGTCAAGTTCGTTCACGTCCTCCACTTCGTCAAGTTCGTCCACTTCCTCCACTTCCTCCATTTCCTCCACATCCTCCACTTCCTCAACATCGTCCATTTCCTCTACTTCCTCCACTTCATTCACTTGATCCACTTCGTCAACTTAGTCCACTTCCACAACTTTGTCCACTTCCTCCACTTCGTCCATTTCGTCCACTTCGTCAGGTTCGTCCACTTCCTCAACTTCCTCCACTTTGTCGACTTCGTCCATTTCGCAACTTCGTCGACTTCGTCCACTTCGTCCACTTCGTCCATTTCGTCCACTTCCTCCACTTCGTCCACGTCTTCCAATTCGTCCACTTCCCCCACTTCGTCCACTTCCCCCACTTCGTCCACCTCGTCCACTTCGTCAACTTCGTCCACTTCGTCCCCTTCGTCAACTTCGTTCACTTCATCCACTTCGTCAACTTTGTTTACCTCGTCCACCTCCTCCACTTCCTCCAATTTGTCCACTTCCTCCACTTCGTCCACTTCTTCCACTTCGTCGACTTCGTCCACTTCCTCCACTTCGTCCACTTCCTCCATTTCGTCCACTTCCTCCACTTCCTCAACATCGTCCATTTCCTTTACTTCCTCCACTTCATTCACTTCATCAACTTTGTCCACTTCCTCCACTTCCTGCACTTTGTCCACTTCGTCAACTTCGTCCACTTCGTCCATTTCGTCCACTTCGCCAGGTTCGTCTACTTCCTCCACTTCCTCCACTTTGTCCACTTTGTCCACTTCGTCAACTCCGTCGACTTCGTCCACATCGTCAACTTCGTCAACTTCGTCCACTTTGTCCACTTCGTCCATTACGTCCAGTTTGTCAGGTTCGTCCACTTCTTCCACTTCTTCCACTTCCTCCACTTTGTCCACTTCGTCCACTTCGTCAGCTTTGTCGACTTCGTCCACTTCGTCAGCTTCGTCGACTTCGTCCACTTCGTCAACTTCGTCGACCTCGTCCACTTCCTCCACTTCATCCATTTTTTCCACTTCGTCCACTTCTTCCACTTCCTCCACTTCGTCCACTTCATCCACGTCGCCAACTTCGTCAACTTCGTCCACTTCGTCCACTTCGTGAACTTCGTTTACGTCGTCCACTTCCTCCAGTTCCTCAACTTCCTCCACTTCCTCCACTACCTCCACTTCGTCCAGTTCTTCATCTTCTTCTTCCACTCCGTCCAATTTGTCAAGTTCGTCAAGTTCGACCCTTCGTCCACTTCGTCCACTTTGTCAAGTTCGTCCCCTTCGTCCACTTCCTCCACTTCCTCAACTTCCTCCACTTCGTCAACTTCTGCCACTTCGTCCACTTCGTCAACCACGTCCATTTCTTCAACATCCTCCACTTCCTCCACTTCCTCCACTTCGTCCATGTCGCCAACTTCGTCCACTTCGTCCATTCCTCCATTTCGTCCACTTCCTCCACTTCGTCAACTTCGTCTAGTTCGTCCACTTCGTCAACTTGGTTTATTTCGTCCACTTCGTAAAGTTCGTCCACTTTGTGAACTTCGTCAAGTTCGTCCCCTTCGTCCACTTCGTCCACTTGCTCCACTTCCTCCACTTCGTCCCCTTTGTCCACTTCGTCCACTTGCTTCACTTACTCCACTTCGTCAAGTTCTTCCACTTCGTCCACTTCGTCAACCTCGTCCACTTCCTCCACTTCCTCAACATCGTCCACTTCCTCCACTTCCTCCACTTCATTCACTTCCTACACTTCTTCCAGTTCGTCAACTTTGTCCACTTCGTCCACTCCCTCCACTTCGTCCACTTCGTCAACTTCGTCTATTTCGTCCACTTTGTGAAGTTCCTGCACTTCCTCCACTTCGTCCACTTCGTCAACTTCATCAGCTTCCTCCACTTTATCCACTTCGTCCACTTCCTGCACTTCTTCCACTTCCTCCACTTCGTCGACTTTCTCCACTTCGTCCACTTCCTCCTCTTCGTCCAGTTTTTCCACTTCCTCCACTTCGTCTACATTCTCCATTCCGTCCAATTCGTCAGCTTCGTCAAGTTCGTGAATTTCGTCCACATCGTCCACTTCCTCCACTTCATCAACTTGCTTCACTTTGTCCACTTTGTCCTCTTCGTCCACTACCTCCAATTCGTCCACTTCGTCAACTTCGTCTACTTCCTCCACTTCCTCCACTTCATACACTTCTTCCACTTCCTCCACTTCGTCCACTTCGTCATGTTCGTCCACTTCGTCCAGTTCCTCTACTTCCTCCACTTCCTCCACTCCCTCCACTTCCTTCACTTCCTCCATTTCGTCCTCTTCCTCCACTTCCTCCAGTTCCTCCACTTCCTCCACTTCGTCAACTTCTTCCAATTCGTACACTTCATCCACTTCGTCCATTTCGTCCACTTCGTTAAGTTCGTCCACTTCCTCCACTTCTTCCACTTCGTCAAGTTCGTCCACTTCCTCAACATCGTCCATTTCCTCTACTTCCTCCACTTCATTCACTTCATCCACTTCTTCCACTTCGTCAACTTTGTCCACTTCCTCCACTTCGTGAACTTCGTCCACTTCGTCAACTTCGTCCATTTCATCCATTTCGTCAATTTCGTCCACTTCCTCCACTTCCTCCACTTTGTCCAATTCGTCCACTTAGTCCATTTCGTCCATTTCGTCCACTTCGTCAAGTTCGTTCACGTCCTCCACTTCGTCAAGTTCGTCCACTTCCTCCACTTCCTCCATTTCCTCCACATCCTCCACTTCCTAAACATCGTCCATTTCCTCTACTTCGTCCACTTCGTCAACTTTGTCCACTTCCTCAACTTTGTCCACTTCCTCCACTTCGTCCACTTCGTCCACTTCGTCCATTTCGTCCACTTCGTCAGGTTCGTCCACTTCCTCAACTTCCTCCACTTTGTCGACTTCGTCCATTTCGCAACTTCGTCGACTTCGTCCACTTCCTCCACTTCGTCCATTTCGTCCACTTCCTCCACTTCGTCCACGTCTTCCAATTCGTCCACTTCCCCCACTTCGTCCACTTCCCCCACTTCATCCACCTCGTCCACTTTGTCAACTTCGTCCACTTCGTCCCCTTTGTCAACTTCGTTCACTTCGTCCACTTCGTGAACTTTGTTTACCTCGTCCACCTCCTCCACTTCCTCCAATTTGTCCACTTCGTCCACTTCGTCCACTTCCTCCACTTCGTCCACTTCTTCCACTTCGTCCACTTCCTCCACTTCCTCCATCTCGTCCACTTCCTACACTTGCTCAACATCGTCCATTTCCTTTACTTCCTCCACTTCATCAACTTTGTCCACTTCCTCCACTTCCTGCACTTTGTCCACTTCGTCAACTTCGTCCACTTTGTCCATTTCGTCCACTTCGCCAGGTTCGTCTACTTCCTCCACTTCGTCCACTTTGTCCACTTTGTCCACTTTGTCCACTCCGTCGACTTCGTCCACTTCGTCCACATCGTCAACTTCGTCCACTTTGTCCACTTCGTCCATTACGTCCAGTTCGTCAGGTTCGTCCACTTCTTCCACTTCCTCCACTTTGTCCACTTCGTCCACTTCGTCAACTTCGTCGACTTCGTCCACTTCGTCAACTTCGTCGACTTCATCCACTTCGTCCACTTCGTCGACTTCGTCCACTTCGTCAACTTCGTCGACCTGGTCCACTTCCTCCACTTCGTCCATTTTTTCCACTTCGTCCACTTCTTCCACTTCCTCCACTTCGTCCACTTCATCCACGTCGCCAACTTCGTCAACTTCGTCCACTTCGTCCACTTCGTGAACTTCGTCCACTTCGTGAACTTCGTTTACGTCGTCCACTTCCTCCACTTCCTCCACTACCTCCACTTCGTCCAGTTCTTCATCTTCTTCTTCCCCTCCGTCCAATTCGTCAAGTTCGTCAAGTTCGTCCCTTCGTCCACTTCGTCCACTTTGTCAAGTTCGTCCCCTTCGTCCACTTCCTCCACTTCCTCAACTTCCTCCACTTCGTCAACTTCTGCCACTTCGTCCACTTCGTCAACCACGTCCATTTCTTCAACATCCTCCACTTCCTCCACTTCGTCCATGTCGCCAACTTCGTCCACTTCGTCCATTCCTCCATTTTGTCCACTTCCTCCACTTCGTCAACTTCGTCCAGTTCGTCCACTTCGTCAACTTGGTTTACTTCGTCCACTTCGTGAAGTTCGTCCACTTCGTGAAGTTCGTCCACTTTGTCAACTTCGTCAAGTTCGTCCCCTTCGTCCACTTCGTCCACTTGCTCCACTTCCTCCACTTCGTCCCCTTCGTCCACTTCGTCCACTTGCTTCACTTACTCCACTTCGTCAAGTTCTTCCACTTCGTCCACTTCGTCAACCTCGTCCACTTCCTCCACTTCCTCAACATCGTCCACTTCCTCCACTTCATTCACTTCCTACACTTCTTCCAGTTCGTCAACTTTGTCCACTTCGTCCCTTCGTCCACTTCGTCCACTTTGTCAAGTTCGTCCCCTTCGTCCACTTCCTCCACTTCCTCAACTTCCTCAACTTCGTCAACTTCTGCCACTTCGTCCACTTCGTCAACCACGTCCATTTCTTCAACATCCTCCACTTCCTCCACTTCGTCCATGTCGCCAACTTCGTCCACTTCGTCCATTCCTCCATATTGTCCACTTCCTCCACTTCCTCCACTTCGTCAACTTCGTCCAGTTTGTCCACTTCGTCAACTTGGTTTACTTCGTCCACTTCGTGAAGTTCGTCCACTTTGTCAACTTCGTCAAGTTCGTCCCCTTCGTCCACTTCGTCCACTTGCTCCACTTCCTCCACTTCGTCCCCTTCGTCCACTTCGTCCACTTGTTTCACTTACTCCACTTCGTCAAGTTCTTCCACTTCGTCCACTTCGTCAACCTCGTCCACTTCCTCCACTTCCTCAACATCGTCCACTTCCTCCACTTCATTCACTTCCTACACTTCTTCCAGTTCGTCAACTTTGTCCACTTCGTCCACTTCGTCAACTTCGTCCATTTCGTCCACTTCGTGAAGTTCCTCCACTTCCTCCACTTCGTCCACTTCGTCAACTTCATCAACTTCCTCCACTTTATCCACTTCGTCCACTTCCTGCACTTCCTCCACTTCGTCCACTTTCTCCACTTCGTCCACTTCCTCCTCTTCGTCCAGTTCTTCCACTTCCTCCACTTCGTCTACATTCTCCATTTCGTCCACTTCGTCAGCTTCGTGAATTTCGTCCACATCGTCCACTTCCTCCACTTCATCAACTTGCTTCACTTTGTCCACTTTGTCCTCTTCGTCCACTACCTCCAATTCGTCCACTTCGTCAACTTCGTCTACTTCCTCCACTTCCTCCACATCCTCCGCTTCGTACACTTCTTCCACTTCCTCCACTTCGTCCACTTCGTCATGTTCGTCCACTTCGTCCAGTTCCTCTACTTCCTCCACTTCCTCCACTCCCTCCACTTCCTTCACTTCCTCCATTTCGTCCTCTTCCTCCACTTCCTCCAGTTCCTCCACTTCCTCCACTTCGTCAACTTCTTCCAATTCGTACACTTCATCCACTTCGTCCATTTCGTCCACTTCGTCAAGTTCGTCCACTTCCTCCACTTCTTCCACTTTGTCAAGTTCGTCCACTTCCTCAACATCGTCCATTTCCTCTACTTCCTCCACTTCATTCACTTCATCCACTTCTTCCACTTCGTCAACTTTGTCCACTTCCTCCACTTCGTCCACTTCGTCAACTTCGTCCACTTTGTCCATTTCATCCACTTCGTCAGGTTCGTCCACTTCCTCCACTTCCTCCACTTTGTCCAATTCGTCCACTTAGTCCATTTCGTCCATTTCGTCCACTTCGTCAAGTTCGTTCACATCCTCCACTTCGTCAAGTTCGTCCACTTCCTCCACTTCCTCCATTTCCTCCACATCCTCCACTTCCTCAACATCGTTCATTTCCTCTACTTCCTCCACTTCATTCACTTGATCCACTTCTTCCACTTCGTCAACTTTGTCCACTTCCTCAACTTTGTCCACTTCCTCCACTTCGTCCACTTCGTCCACTTCGTCCATTTCGTCCACTTCGTCAGGTTCGTCCACTTCCTCAACTTCCTCAACTTCCTCCACTTTGTCGACTTCGTCCATTTCGCAACTTCGTCGACTTCGTCCACTTCGTCCATTTCGTCCATTTCCTCCACTTCCCCCACTTCGTCCACCTCGTCCACTTCGTCAACTTCGTCCACTTCGTCCCCTTCGTCAACTTCGTCCACTTCGTCAACTTTGTTTACCTCGTCCACCTCCTTCACTTCCTCCAATTTGTCCACTTCGTCCACTTCCTCCACTTCGTCCACTTCTTCCACTTCGTCCACTTCCTCCACTTCGTTCACTTCCTCCATCTCGTCCACTTCCTACACTTCCTCAACATCGTCCATTTCCTTTACTTCCTCCACTTCATTCACTTCATCAAATTTGTCCACTTCCTCCACTTCCTGCACTTTGTCCACTTCGTCAACTTCGTCCACTTCGTCCATTTCGTCCACTTCGCCAGGTTCGTCTACTTCCTCCACTTCCTCCACTTTGTCCACTTTGTCCACTTCGTCAACTCCGTCGACTTCGTCCACTTCGTCCACATCGTCAACTTCGTCAACTTCGTCCACTTCGTCCATTACGTCCAGTTCGTCAGGTTCGTCCACTTCGTCCATTAGGCGGGATTTCATTTCAGAAAAGAGACCCATCTTCACTTATAAATAGGAGGGTTTCTTCCTTGTATGGGTACTTTAGAGCTATGCCCAAATGCTGAGAAATATATTCCAGTCTTGCATTCTGCTCTTGAGTCAAAATTGCTTGCTAATTCTTCATTTTCTCTCAAGCTTCCTTCCATTATATGAAGGCTTTCTGAGCTGAGAGGCTGCACTCATTTTACCTTGCTTCATTCAAACATCTCCATCACCATTTACTCCATCAATTTCGCTGCACACCAACACATCTACCACACCTCTGATCTGGGAGCTTCAGGCCACTGGTTTCCTCTGGAATTTGGCTCCATCAGTCCCCTTCGTCCACTTACTCAAGTTCGTCCACTTCCTCCATTTCGTCTACTTCCTCCACTTCCACAACATCGTCCGTTTTCGCCATTTCCTGAACTTAGTTCACTTCATCCACTTCTTCCACTTTGTCAACTTTGTCCACTTACTACACTTCCTCCACTTCGTCCATTTCGTCCACTTTGTCCACTTCGTCAGGTTCGTCCACTTCCTCCATTTCGTCCACTTCCTCCACCTCCTCAACATCGTTCATTTCCTCCACTTCCTCCACTTCATTCACTTCCTCCACTTCGTCTAATTCGTCCACTTCGTCAACTTCGTAAACGTTGTCCACTTCGTCCATTTCGTCCACTTCGTCAAGTTCGTTCACATCCTCCACTTCCTCCACTTTGTCCACTTCGTCCACTTCGTCAACTTCGTCCTCTTGGTCAACTTCCTCCACTTCGTCCAGTTCTTCCACTTCCTCCACTTCGTCCACATTCTCCACTTCCTCCACTTCGTCACTTCGTCCACTTCTTCCACTTCGTGCATTTCGTCCACTTTGTCAAGTTCGTCCACTTCCTCCACTTCCTCAAGTTCCTCCACTTCCTCCACTTCCTCCATTTCGTCTACTTGCTCCACTTCCCCAACATCGTCCATTTCCTCCACTTCCTCAACGTAATTCACTTCATCCACTTCTTCCACTTTGTCAACTTTGTCCACTTCCTACACTTTCTCCACTTCGTCCACTTTGTCCATTTCGTCCACTTCGTCAGGTTCGTCCACTTCCTCCACTTTCTCCACTTCGTCCACTTCGTTCACTTCGTCAACTTCGTCCACTTCTTCCACTTCGTCCAATTCCTACACTTCGTCCACTTCCTCCATTTCTTCCACTTACTCCACTCCCTGAACTTCATCCACTTCCTCCACTTCCTTAGCTTCGTCCACTGTCTCCACTTCGTCCTCTTCGTCCACTTCTTCATCTTCTTCTTCCACTTCGTCACTTCGTCCACTTCTTCCACTTCGTGCACTTCCTCCACTTTGTCAAGTTTGTCCACTTCCTCCACTTCCTTAAGTTCCTCCACTTCGTCCACTTCGTCCACTTCCTCCATTTTGTCTACTTCCTCCACTTCCTCACCATCGTCCATTTCCTCCACTTCCTCAACGTAATTCACTTCATCCACTTCTTCCACTTTGTCAACTTTGTCCACTTCCTACACTTCCTCCACTTCGTCCATTTCGTCCACTTCGTCCACTTCGTCAGGTTCGTCCACTTCCTCCACTTCCTCCACTTCCTTCATTTCCTCCATTTCGTCCACTTCCTCCACTTCCTGAACTTCGTCCACTTCCTCCACTTTGTCCACTTCATCCACTTCGTCCACTTCGTGAACTTCGTTTACTTTGTCCACTTCCTCCACTTCCTCAGCTTCGTCCACTGTCTCGACTTCGTCCACTTTGTCCTCTTCGTCCTTTTCTTCATCTTCTTCTTCCTTATCGTCCACTTCGTCAACTTCCTCAAGTTCGTCCCTTTCGTCCACTTCGTCAAGTTCATCTCCTTTGTCCACTTTCTCCACTTCCTCCACTTCGTCAACTTCTTCCACTTCGTCCACTTCCTCAACATCGTCCACTTCCTCCACTTCGTCAACTTTCTCCACTTGCTCCACTTCCTCCACTTCGTCAACTTTCTCCACTTGCTCCACTTCCTCCACTTCGTCCACTTCGTCAACTTCGCCAACTTCGTCCACTTCGTCCATTTCGTCCACTTCGTCAAGTTCGTCCCCTTCCTCCACTTCCTCCACTTTTTCCACTTCGTCCACTTCGTCCACTTCGTCCACTTCGTCCACTTCTTCCACTTCCACCACTTCCTCCACTTCGTCCACTTCGTCCATTTCGTCCACTTCGTCAAGTTCGTCCACTTCCCCACTTCCTCCACTTCCTCCACTTCGTCCACTTCCTCCACTTCCTCCACTTTGTCCACTTCCTCCACTTCCTCCACTTCCTCCATTTCGTCAACTTCGTCAGCTTCGTCCTCTTCGTCAACTTCGTCCACTTCCTCCACTTCGTCCAGTTCCTCCACTTCCTCCACTTCCTCCACATTCTCCACTTCCTCCACTTCGTCCACTTCTTACACTTCGTGCATTTCGTCCACTTTGTCATGTTTGTCCACTTCCTCCACTTCCTAAAGTTCGTCCACTTCCTCCACTTCGTCCTCTTCCTCCACTTTCACCATTTCGTCTACTTCCTCCACTTCCCCAACATCGTCCATTTCGTCCACTTCCTCCACTTTTTCAACTTTGTCCACTTCCTACACTTTCTCCACTTCGTCCACTTCGTCAGGTTCGTCCACTTTGTCCACTTCCTCCACTTCCTCCACTTCCTCCACTTCGTCCACTTCGTCAACTTCGTCCACTTCTTCCACTTCGTCCACTTCGTCCACTTTGTCCACTTCCTCCACTTCCTCCACTTCTTCCACTTACTCCACTCCCTGAACTTCATCCACTTCCTCCACTTCCTCAGCTTCGTCCACTGTCTCCACCTCGTCCTCTTCGTCCACTTCTTCATCTTCTTCTTCCACTTCGTCCAATTCGTCAACTTCGTCCCCTTCATCCACTTCGTCAACTTCGTCCCCTTCGTCCACTTCCTCCACTTCGTCAACTTCTTCCACTTCGTCAACTTCGTCCACTTTGTCAAATTTGTCGACTTGCTCGAATTCCTCCACTTCGTCCACTTCGCCAACTTCGTCCACTTCGTCCATTTAGTCCACTTCGTCAAGTTTGTCCACTTCCTCCACTTCCTCCATTTCCTCCACTTCCTCAAAATCTTCCATTTCCTCCACTTCGTCCACTTCATTCACGTCCTCCACTTCGTCCACTTCGTCCACTTCTTCAACTTCGTCCACTTCGTTAAGTTCGTCCAGTTCTCCACTTCCTCAAGTTCGTCCACTTCCTCCACTTCCTCCACTTCGTCCACTTCCTCCATTTCGTCTACTTCCTCCACTTCCTCACCATCGTCCATTTCCTCCACTTCCTCAACTTAATTCACTTCTTCCACTTTGTCAACTTTGTCCACTTCCTACACTTCGTCCACTTCGTCCATTTCGTCCACTTCGTCATGTTCGTCCACTTCCTCCACTTCCTGAACTTCGTCCACTTCCTCCACTTTGTCCACTTCGTCCACTTCGTCCACTTCGTCCACTTCGTCCACTTCGTCCACTTCATCAACTTCGTTTACTTCGTCCACTTCCTCCACTTCCTCAGCTTCGTCCACTGTCTCGAATTCGTCCACGTCGTCCTCTTCGTCCTTTTCTTCAGCTTCTTCTTCCACTTCGTCCAATTCGTCAACTTCGTCGAGTTCGTCCCCTTCGTCCACTTCGTCAACTTCGTCGAGTTCGTCTCCTTTGTCCATTTCGTCCACTTCCTCCACTTCCTCTACTTCGTCAACTTCGTCCACTTCGTCCACTTCGTCCACTTCCTCAACATCGTCGACTTCTTCCACTTCGTCAACTTTCTCCACTTGCTCCACTTCCTCCACTTCGTCAACTTTGCCAACTTCGTCAACTTCGTCCATTGCTTCCACTTCGTCAACTTCGTCCCCTTCCTCCACTTCCTCCACTTCCACCACTTTGCCCACTTAATCTACTGCGTCCACTTCGTCCACTTCGTCCACTTCTTCCACTTCCTCCACTTCGTCCACTTCGTCCACTTCGTCCACTTCGTCAACTTCGTCCACTTCCTCCACTTCCTCCACTTCCTCCACTTTGTGCACTTCGTCCACTTCCTCCACTTCGTCCTCTTCCTCCACTTCGTACACTTCGTCCACTTCCTCCACTTCGTAAACTTCGTGAACTTCGTCCACTTCGTTAAACTTCGTCCACTTCCTCCACTTCGTCCAGTTCTTCCACTTCCTCCACTTCGTCCAATTTCTCCACTTCCTCCACTTCGTCAACTTCGTCCACTTCGTGCATTTCGTCCACTTCCTCCACTTCCTCAAGTTCGTCCACTTCCTCCACTTCCTCCAATTCCTCCATTTCGTCTACTTCCTCCACTTCCTCAACATCGTCCATTTCCGCCATTTCCTGAACTTAATTCACTTCATCCACTTCTTCCACTTTGTCAACTTTGTCCACTTCCTACACTTCCTCCACTTCTTTCACTTCGTCCATTTCTTCCACTTCGTCCACATCGTCAGGTTCGTCCACTTCCTCCACATCCTCCATTTCGTCCACTTCCTCAACATCGTCCATTTCCTCCACTTCATTCACTTCCTCCACTTCGTCTAATTCGTCCATTTCGTCAACTTCGTAAACTTTGTCCACTTCGTCCATTTCGTCCACTTCGTCAAGTTTGTCCACTTCCTCCACTTCCTCCACTTTGTCCACTTCTTCCACTTCGTCCACTTCGTCCACTTCGTCCACTTTGTCAACTTCGTCAACTTCGTCCTCTTCGTGAACTTCGTCGACTTCTTCCACTTCCTCCACTTCGTCCACATTCTCCACTCCCTGCACTTCGTCACTTCGTCCACTTCTTCCACTTCGTGCATTTCGTCCACTTCCTTCACTTCCTCAAGTTCCTCCACTTCCTCCACTTCGTCCACTTAGTCCACTTCCACCATTTCGTCTACTTCCTCCACTACCCCAACATCGTCCATTTCTTACACTTCCTCAACTTAATTCACTTCATCCACTTCTTCCCCTTTGTCAACTTTGTCCACTTCCTACACTTTCTCCACTTCATCCACTTTGTCCATTTCGTCCACTTCGTCCACTTCGTCAGGTTCGTCCACTTCCTCCACTTCGTCCACTTCGTCAACTTCGTCCACTTCCTGCACTTCCTCCATTTCATCCACTTACTCCACTCCCTGAACTTCATCTACTTCCTCCACTTTCTCAGCTTCGTCCACTGCCTCCAGTTCGTCCACTTCTTCATCTTCTTCTTCCACTTCGTCCAATTCGTCAACTTCGTCGAGTTCGTCCCCTTCGTCCACTTCGTCAACTTCGTCCCCTCCGTCCACTTCCTCCACTTCGTCAACTTCTTCCACTTCGTCAACTTCGTCCACTTCCTCCACTTCGTCAAATTTGTCGACTTGCTGCACTTCATCCACTTCGTCAACTTCGCCAACTTCATCCACTTCCTCCACTTCATTCAATTCCTCCACTTCGTCCACTTCGTCAACTTCTTCAACTTCGTCCACTTCGTCCACTTCGTCAAGTTCGTCCAGTTCTCCACTTCCTCAAGTTCGTCCACTTCCTCCATTTCCTCCACTTCCTCCACTTCCTCACCATCGTCCATTTCCTCCACTTCCTCAACTTAATTCACCTCATCCACTTCTTCCACTTTGTCAACTTTGTCCACTTCCTACACTTCGTCCACTTCTTCCACTTACTCCAGTTCGTCCACTTCCTCCACTTCGTCCACTTCGTTCACTTCATCCATTTCGTCCACTTCCTCCACTTCGTCCTCTTCCTCCACATCGTCAACTTCGTCCACTTCGTCAACATCGTCCACTTCCTCCACTTCGTCCAGTTCTTCCACTTCCTCCACATTCTCCACTTCCTCCAATTCGTCAACTTCGTCCACTGCGTCCACTTCCTCCACTTCGTCCAGTTGGTCCACTTCCTCCATTTCGTCTACTTCCTCCACATCCTCAACATCGTCCATTTCCTCCACTTCCTCAATTTAATTCACTTCAACCACTTCTTTCACTTTGTAAACTTTGTCCATTTCCTACACATCCTCAACTTCGTCCATTTCGTCCACTTCGCCCACTTCGTCTGGTTCGTCCACTTCCTCCACTTCCTCCACTTCCTCCACATCTTCAACTTCATTCACTTCGTCAACTTCGTCCACTTCGTCCACTTCTTCCGCTTCCTCCACTCCCTCCACTTCGTCCACTTCCTCCATTTCCTCCACTTCCTCCACTTCCTGAACTTCGTCCACGTCCTCCACTTTATCCACTTCGTCAACTTCGTTTACATCGTCCAGTTTCTCCACTTCCTCACCTTCGTCCACTGTCTCCACTTCGTCCTGTTCTTCATCTTCTTCTTCCACTTCTTCCAATTCGTCAACTTCGTCGAATTCGTCCCCTTCGTCCACTTCGTCAACTTCGTCAAGTTCGTCCCCTTCGTCCACTTCCTCCACTTCGTCAACTTCTTCCACTTCGTCCACTTCGTCAACTTCCTCCACTTCCTCCACTTCCTCAACATCGTCGTCCACTTCCTCCAGTTTGTCAACTTTGTCCACTTGCTCCACTTCGTCCACTTCGTCAACTTCGTCAACTTCGTCAACTTCGTCAACTTCGTCCACTTCGTCGACTTCGCCAACTTCGTCCACTTCGTTCATTTCGTCCATTTCGTCCACTTTGTCAAGTTCGTCCCCTTCCTCCACTTCCTCCACTTCGTCAACTTCGTCCACTTCTTCCACTTCCTCCACTTCCTCCACTTCCTCCACTCCGTCCACTTCGTCCACTTCGTACACTTCGGCCACTTTGTCCACTTCGTCCACTTCGTCCACGTCGTCCACGTCGTCCACGTCGTCCACTTCGTCCACTTCGTCCACTTCGTCCACTTCGTCCTCTTCGTCCACTTCGCCCAGTTCGTCCACTTCCTCCACTTCCTCTATTTCCTCCACTTCGTCCACTTTATCAACTTCGTCAACTTCGTCCACTTCGTCAACTTCGTGCACTTCCTCCACTTTGTCCAGTTCTTCCACTTCCTCCACTTTGTCCACTTCCTCCACTTTGTCCACTTCATCAACTTCGTTCACTTCGTCCACTTCGTCCACTTCGTTCACTTCGTCCACTTCGTCCACTTCCTCCACTTCGTCCACTTCGTCCTCTTCGTCCACTTCGTCATGTTCGTCCACTTTATCAATTTCGTCAACTTCGGCCACTTCGTCAACCTCGTCCACTTCCTCCACTTCGTCCAGTTCTTCCACTACCTCCACTTCGTCCACATTCTCCACTTCCTCCACTTCGTCAACTTCGTCTAATTCGTCCACTTCGTCAACTTCGTAAACTTTGTCCACTTCGTCCATTTCGCCCACTTCGTCAAGTTCGTCCACTTCCTCCACTTCCTCCACTTCTTCAAGTTTGTCCACTACCTCCACTTCCTGAACTTCGTCCACTTCCTCGGTTTCGTCCACTGTCTCCACTTCGCCCACTTCGTCCTCTTCGTCCTTTTCTTCATCTTCTTCTTCCACTTCGTCCAATTCGTCAACTTCGTAGAGTTCGTCCCCTTCGTCCACTTCGTCGAGTTCGTCCACTTCGTCCAATTCGTCAACTTCTCCAACTTCGTCCACTTCGTCCATTTCGTCCATTTCGTGCACTTCGTCGAGTTCGTCCCCTCCCTCCACTTCCTCCACTTCCTCCACTTCATCCACTTCCTCCACTTCCTCCACTTCCTCCACTTCTTCCACTTCCTCCACTTCGTCCACTTCGTCCATTTCGTCTACTTCGTGAAGTTCGTCCACTTCCTCCACTTCGACCACTTCTTCCACTTCCTCCACTTCGTCCACTTCGTCAACTTCGTCCACTTCGTCAACTTCGTCCACTTCGTCAACTTCGTCCACTTCATCCACTTCGTCCAGTTCTTCCACTTCCTCCACTTCGTCCACATTCTCCACTTCCTCCACTTCGTCCACATTCTCCACTGCGTCCACTTCGTCCACTTCGTGCATTTTGTCCACTTCGTATAGTTCGTCCACTTCCTCCACTTCCTCAAGTTCGTCCACTTCATCCACTTCCTCCATTTCGTCTACTTCCTCCACTTCCTCAACATCGTCCATTTCCTCCACTTCCTCAACTTAATTCACTTCATCCACTTCTTCCACTTTGTCAAATTTGTCCACTTCCTACACTTCCTCCACTTCGTCCATTTCCTCCACTTCGTCAGGTTCGTCCACTTCCTCCACTTCGTCCACTTCGTCAACTTCGTCCACTTCATCCAATTCTTCCACTTCCTCCACTTCCTCCATTTCCTGAACTTCCTCCACTTCCTGAACCTCATCCACATCGTCCACTTCGTCAACTTCGTTTACTTCGTCCACTTCCTCAGCTTCGTCCACTGTCTCCACTTCGTCCACTTCGTCCTCTTCGTCCTTTTCTTCATCTTCTTCTTACACTTCGTCCGATTCATCAACTTCGTCGAGTTCGTCCCCTCCGTCCACTTCGTCCACTTCGTCAACTTCGTCAACTTCGTCCCCTTCGTCCACTTCGTCCAGTTCGTCCACTTCCTCCACTTCGTCAACGTCTTCCATTTCGCCAACTTCGTCAACTTTGTCCACTTGCTCCACTTCCTCCACTTCGTCCACTTCGTCTATTTCCTCCACTTCCTCCACTTCATTCACTTCCTCCACTTCGTCCACTTCGCCAACTTCGTCAACTTCGTCCATTTCCTCCACTTGCTCCACATCCTCCACTACATCAACTTCGTCCACTTCGTAAACTTCGTTTACTTCGTCCACTTCGTCCACTTCGTCCACTTGCTCCACTTCGTCCACTTCGTCCATTTCCTCCACTTGCTCCACTTCATTCACTTCATCCACTTCGTCCACTTCGTCAACTTCTTCAATTTCGTCCACTTCGTCCGCTTCGTCAAGTTCGTCCAGTTCCTCCACTTCCTCAAGTTCGTCCACTTCCTCCACATCCTCCACTTCCTCCATTTCATCTACTTCCTCCACTTCCTCAACATCGTCCATTTCCTCCAATTCCTCAACTTAATTAACTTCATCCACTTCCTACACTTCCTCCACTTCGTCCACTTCCTACACTTCCTCCACTTCGTCCACTTTGTCAGGTTCATCCACTTCCTCAACTTCCCCCACTTCCTCTACCTCGTCCACTTCGTCCACTTCGTTCACTTCGTCCACTTCGTCCCCTTCGTCCACTTCCTCCACTTAGTCCACTTAGTCCACTTCCTCCATTACCTCCACTTCGTCCACGTTGTCCACTTCGTCCACTTCCTGAACTTCGTCCACTTCCTCCACTTTGTCCACTTCGTCCAGTTCGTCCACTTCCTCCACTTCCTCTATTTCCTCCACTTCGTCCACTTTATCAGCTTCGTCAACTTCGTCAAGTTCGTCCACTTCCTCCACTTCCTCCACTTCTTCAAGTTCGTCCACTTCGTCCACTACCTTCACTTCCTGAACTTCGTCCACTTCCACCACTTCCTCAGCTTCGTCCACTGTCTTCACTTCGTCCACTTCGTCCTCTTCGTCCTTTTCTTCATCTGCTTCTTCCACTTCGTCCTATTCGTCAACTTCGTCGAGTTCGTCCCCTTCGTCCACTTCGCCAACTTCGTCAAGTTCGTCCCCTACCTCCACTTCCACCACTTCGTCAACTTCTTCCACTTCGTCCACTTCGTCAACTTCGTCCACTTCCTCCACTTCCTCAACATCATCCACTTCCTCCACTTCGTCAACTTTATCCACTTGCTCCACTTCCTCCACTTCGTCCACTTCGTCCACTTCGTCCACTTCGTCCACTTCGTCAACTTCGTCAACTTCGTCCATTTCGTCCACTTCGTCAAGTTCGTCCCCTTCCTCCACTTCCTCCACTTCCTCCACTTCGTCCACTTCTTCCACTTCCTCCCCTTCGTCCACTTCGTCCACTTCGTCAACTTCGTCCACTTCATCAACTTCGTCCACCTCCTCCACTTCGTCCACTTCCTCCACTTCGTCCACTTCCTGCTCTTCCTCCGCTTCGTCCACTTCGTCAACTTCGTCCACTTCCTCCAATTCGTCTAGTTCTTCCACTTCCTCCTCTACTTCGTCTACATTGTCCACTTCCTCCACTTCCTCCACTTCGTCAAGTTCGTCCACTTCCTCCACTTCCTCCAGTTCGTCCACTTCCTTACTTCCTCCCTTTCGTCCACTTCCTCCACTGCTCAACATCGCCCATTTCCTCCACTTCCTCCACTTCATTCACTTCCTCCATTTTGTCCACTTCGTCCACTTCGTCAACTTCGTCCACTTCGTCCATTTTGTCCACTTTGTCAAGTTTGTCCACTTCCTCCACTTCCTCCACTTTGTCTACTTCGTCCACTTCGTCCACTCGTCCACTTCATCAAGTTCGTCCACTTCCTCCACTTTGTCAAGTTCGTCCACTTCCTCCACTTCCTCCACTTCGTCCACTTCCCCCACTTCCTCCATTTCGTCCATTTCGTCCACTTCCTCAACATCGTCCATTTCCTCCACTTCCTCCACTTCATCCACTTCGTCAACTTTGTCCACTTCCTCCACTGCCTCCACTCCATCCACTTCGTCAACTTCGTCAACTTCGTCCATTTCGTCAACTTCGTCAATTTCGTCCACTTCCTCCACTTACTCCACTTTGTCCAGTTCGTCCACTTCCTCTACTTCCTCCACTTCGTCCACTTTGTCCACTTCGTACACTTCTTCCACTTCCTCCTCTTCCTCCACTTCCTCCACTTCCTCAACATCGTCCATTTCCTCTACTTCCTCCACTTCATTCACTTCATGCACTTCTTCCACTTCGTCAACTTTGTCCACTTACTCCACATCGTGCACTTCGTCCACTTCGTCAACTTCATCAACTTTGTCCACTTCGTCCATTTGGTCCACTTCGTAAACTTCGTCAAGTTCGTCCCCTTCATCCACTTCGTCCACTTCCTCCAGTTCATCAACTTCTTCCACTTCGTCCACTTCGTCCACTTCCTCCACTTCCTCAACATTGTCCACTTCTTGCATTTCCTCCACTTCATTCACTTCCTGAACTTCTTCCATTTCGTCACCATCGTCCACTTCCTCCACTTCGTCCACTTCATCCACTTCATCCACTTCATCCGCTTCGTCAACTTCGTCCACTTCGTCCATTTCGTCCACTTCGTCAAGTTCTTCTACTTCCTCCACTTCCTCCACTTCCTCGACTTCCTACTCTTCCTCCACTTCCTCCACTTCGTCCCCTTCCTCCACTTTGTCCACTTCGTCTACTTCGTCCACTTCGTCAACTTTCTCCACTTCCTCCACTTCGCCCACTTCGTCCACTTCCTCCACTTCGTCCATTTCTTCCACTTTCTCCACTTCCTTCACATTCTCCACTTCCTCCACTTCGAGTACTTCGTCCACTTCGTCCACTCCGTCCACTTCGTTCACTTCCTCCACTTCCTCCACTTACTCCATTTCTTCCACTTGCTCGATTTTCTCAACATCGTCCATTTGCTCTAGTTCCTCCACTTCATTCACTTCATCCACTTCTTGCACTTTGTCAACTTTGTCCACTTCCTCCACTTCCTCCACTTAGTCCACTTCTTCCACTTCGTCTACTTCGTCATCTTCGTCCATTTCATCCAATTCGTCAGGTTCGTCCACTTCCTCCACTTCCTCCACTTACTCCATTTTGTCCACTTCGTCCACTTCTTCCCCTTCGTCCACTTCGTCAACTTCGTCCACTTCGTCCATTTCGTCCATTTCGTCCATTTCATCCACTTATTTCACTTTCTCCATTTCCTCCACTTCGTCCACGTCGCCAACTTCGTCTACTTCGTCCACTACCTCCATTTCGTCCACCTCCTCCACTTCCTCCTCTTCATCCACATCCTCCACTACATCAACTTCGTCCACTTCGTCCACTTCGTAAACTTCGTTTACTTCGTCCACTTCCTCCACTTCCTCCACCTCCTCCACTTCGTCCACTTCGTCAACTTCCTCAACTTCCTCCACTTCCTCCATTTCCTCCACTTCTTCCACTTCGTCCACTTCCTCCTCTTCCTCCACTTCGTCCACTTCGTCAACTTCGTCAACTTCGTCCACTTCGTCCACTACGTCAACTTCATCCCCTTCGTCCACTTCGTCATCTTCGTCCACTTCATCCACTTCCTGCACTTCGTCCACTTCTTCCACTTCCTCCACTTCGTCCACTTCCTCCTCTTCCTCCGCTCCGTCCAGTTCGTCAACTTCCTCCACTTCCTCCACTTCGTCCAGTTCTTCCACTTCCTCTACTTCGTCTACATTGTCCACTTCCTCCACTTCGTCAAGTTCGTCCACTTCCTCCACTTCCTCCAGTTCGCCCACTTCCTCACTTCCTCCCTTTCGTCCACTTCCTCTACTGCTCAACATGGCCCATTTCCTCCTCTTCATTCACTTCCTCCATTTTGTCCACTTCGTCCACTTCGTCAACTTCGTCAACTTCGTCCACTTCGTCCACTTCCTCCACTTCGTCCACTTCCTCCACTTCGTCCACTTCCTCCTCTTCCTCCAGTTCGTCCACTTCGTCAACTTCGTCAACTTCGTCCACTTCATCAACTTCGTCCACTTCCTCCACTTCGTCCACTTCCTCCACTTCGTCCACTTCCTGCTCTTCCTCCGCTTCGTCCACTTCGTCAACTTCGTCCACTTCCTCCAATTCGTCTAGTTCTTCCACTTCCTCCTCTACTTCGTCTACATTGTCCACTTCCTCCACTTCCTCCACTTCGTCAAGTTCGTCCACTTCCTCCACTTCCTCCAGTTCGTCCACTTCCTTACTTCTTCCCTTTCGTCCACTTCCTCCACTGCTCAACATCGTCCATTTCCTCCACTTCCTCCACTTCATCCACTTCGTCAACTTTGTCCACTTCCTCCACTGCCTCCACTCCGTCCACTTCGTCAACTTCGTCCATTTCGTCGACTTCGTCAATTTCGTCCACTTCCTCCACTTCCTCCACTTACTCCACTTTGTCCAATTCGTCCACTTCCTCCACTTCCTCCACTTCGTCCACTTTGTCCACTTCGTACACTTCTTCCACTTCCTCCTCTTCCTCCACTTCCTCCACTTCCTCAACATCGTCCATTTCCCCTACTTCCTCCACTTCATTCACTTCATGCACTTCTTCCACTTCGTCAACTTTGTCCACTTACTCCACATCGTGCACTTCGTCCACTTCGTCAACTTCATCAACTTTGTCCACTTCGTCCATTTGGTCCACTTCGTGAGGTTTGTCCACTTCCTCCACTTCCTCCACTTCGTCCATTTCGTCCACTTCGTCCACTTCTTCCAGTTCCTCCACTTCGTACACTTCGTCCACTTCCTCCACTTTTTCCCCGTCGCCAACTTCGTCAACTTCGTCCACTTCGTCCCTTGCCTCCATTTCGTCCACCTCCTCCTCCACTTCCTCCTCTTCGTGCACTTCCTCCATTTCGTCCACTTCGTCAACTTCGTTTACCTCGTCCACTTCCTCCACTTCGTCCACTTCCTCCACTTCGTCCTCTTCGTCCACTTCTTCATCTTCGTCCACTTCTTCATCTTCTTCTTAAACTTTGTCCAGTTCGTCCACTGCCTCCACCTCGTCCACTTCGTCAACTTTGTCAACTTCGTCCACTTCGTCCATTTCGTCAACTTCGACAATTTCGTCCACTTCCTCCACTTCCTCCACTTCCTCCACTTTGTCGAGTTCATCCACTTCCTCCACTTCGTCCACTTCGTCCACTTCGTCCACTTCGTACACTTCTTCCACTTCCTCCACTTCCTCCACTTCCTCCACTTCCTCCACTTCCTCCACTTCTTCCACTTCCTCCACTTCCTCCACTTCGTCCACATTCTCCACTACCTCCACTTCCTCCACTTCCTCCACTTCCTCCACTTCCTCCACTTCCTCCACTTGGTCAAGTTCGTCCACTTCCTCTGCTTCCACCACTTCCTCCTCCGCTTCCTCTACTTCCTCCACTTTGTCCACTTCGTCCAGTTCCTTCACTTCCACCACTTCCTCCACTTCCTCCTCCACTTCCTCAACATCGTCCACTTCCTCCACTTCCTCCACTTCATTCACTTCCTACACTTCTTCCACTTCGTCAACTTCGTCCACTTCCTCCACTCCCTCCACTTCGTCCACTTCGCCAACTTCGTCCACTTCGTGAAGTTTGTCCACTTCCTCCACTTCCTCCACCTCCTCCACTTCGTTCACTTCGCCAACTTTATCAACTTTCTCCACTTCCTCCACTTCCTCCACTTCCTCCACTTCTTCCACTTCCTCCACTTCCTCCACTTCCTCCACTTCCTCCACTTCGTCAACTTCGTCCACTTCCTCCACTTCATCCAGTTCTTCCACTTCCTCCTCTTCGTCCACATTCTCCACTTCGTCCACTTCCTCCCCTTCGTCAACTTCGTCCACTTA